>NC_043704.1:77232084-77270091 GCF_006229205.1 Suricata suricatta
CTCTCGCTCCCCGGCGCCGACCCTGCGGCCGAGCTGCCGTTCTTCCGCGGGCTGCTGGAGCGGGCGCGCTGCTACCGCAGCTGCCAGACCCAGCGCCTCGGGGGCCCCGCGTCCCGCCACCGCGTCAGCGAGGATGTGCACAGCGACTTCCAGCGCAGAGTGCCCTACAACTACCTGCAGCGGGCCTACATCAAGGTAGCTCTGCGCACCTACCGTCCCCCGCGGCTCCGGGACGCCTCTTCGAGCCCTCCCCACGGCCCCTGCCCCTTTGACGGCGCTCCTCTGCTCCTTCACCTTTCCGCCTGGGTCTCCTTTAACCTGTCTGTCCCGTTTGTGCATCTCGCTTTCTGCTGACCCAGGTTGTGTAACTAACACCAGATGAACCTGGCGCAAGCCATCGTCCGGCATCAACTTGTCTCTCCAAAAGAGGACAGGATTGATAAAATGAGGTTTAAAGTACCCGTTCAGCACTAATTTCCGAGACGCTGGCAGAACTGGGTCTGGTATAGGGTCTTCTCTCGCTTCATCTCTTGGTCTAACCTCACCCCCACTTCTCTTCTGTCTCCACTCCCTTATCTCTCCTATGCACCCAGTCTGCACCTTTTCTCCGAAGTTTAAAAGAAAACATCCTCAAAACAGCCGAGTTAAAAGTTGCCTTGCTCGGAAACAAACTTGTTTTCTTCTATATCCCCCTGCGCCTACAAAGCGGTAGAGAGCAAAAGTTAAAGAGAAGGTGTGGGAGAGGTGAATCTGTGCGAGGCAATCTCACTAAAAGTATCTACCCAAAGTGCTGACTTACTGCCCTTTTATAGAGGGCTTCTGATTTCTGGAGGTAAGCACTGGAGTGAGTTATTTGACATCAGACGGCCAGTACTCTCCTTTGGGTTTTAGTTTTGTGGGTTCAACCTGCCTGAAGTTAGTATTGGGAATGTCAGTGTATATGGGCATACACTGGATGCCGTAATATCTGGATGTTTCAGCAGAGAGAATTCAGTCTATTACTGGAACCCCAGCCCCATCGTGTTTCTCTGGACTTTTTCTCCCCACGCACCCCACTCCCTGGCTTTTTATGTCAATGAGTCAGTGTCTCTTCTACACCTGTTAAAAAGTGGCAGCTTTGTGGGTTGGCCTTTAGTGTTAGCCAATAGACCAGGCTGAATTCCTAGGGTGGCAAAAATACACACCCTGTACATCCATGTGAACAGCATCACGCAAGGCGTGTGCTCTTGTGGGAAGGGCTCTCTGGAGATTTGCAGTTGTCTGTGCGGTTGGGAAAATCACAACTGAGACTAACTCTTAACTCCCGGTGCCATGGCTAAGGGGCTGGAGTTCACTAGACTAATATCGTGGGTAAGAAATAAGGATAAAGCCTGAATCCTTTCCAGGATTTGTCTTCTGCTTGCTTGGGCTTCCTGAATTTGCTAAAGCACGCATGATGTATATAAATCTGCTTTCTTTTAGATGAAAGGCACAGTTTTTTGGTGATCTGAGAGAAATCAGTCAATAGCAGAGAGGGAAGGGACCTTAAGTACCTGACAGCTGAAGATAAACTGAGCCGGTTCCCAGAATAGAACGTGGGTGGTCCCACTTGGTCCCCCAAGCACAGTCTTCCCAGGAATCTCAGATGTGAGGTTGGCAGTCCCGCTGATAGCCGTGTCACACATCTTGGGGAGATTTTCCTTTCTCATGTCTGGAGAAGGAATGCCTGTTACTCTCCAGTCCTATAAAAATAAATAACCATGAGGTAACTCTTGAAACGTGGGTTTCTTCCGTTCTGTAATGAAGCCTGCATCACTGGTAATGCCACGTTTATCAGTCATTTTGCTTCAGTCCCCTGGCTGGAGGGTCAGAGAAAGTGAAGCTATAGGTTTGACATGCCTCACGCTTTTGCAGCGAATCGATTATAGGAATTAGTCACTCCTGGGCACCTCAGGGGGTGAACTGTTGAGTGTGATCTGATGAACCAGTGAAGTTTAAGAAGTTCTCTCAAAAATATGAACCCACGTGCTCATTTCTGTTTTACCAGCGATGTTTCTGAGAACCGAACACGTATTTTCTCCCATTTCACCTCTACTCTAATAAGCAACATTTCTTGGATCTACATAATTGATAATCCCTTGAGATATTTGTGTTTCTTTGGGAATTCATTTTTGATGGCTGGAGTTTTGTAGGAGTGTCTCTGTGAATATGTAATAAGGTGTAATATGGTTCCTCCCTCCCCTCTCCCAAGAACTCCACAAGTTTAGTCTCTGCTTGGCTTCCTGGGAATTTTAATCATAAACACATGCACACATGCACACACCCATGCATGCAGACACCATCCTTTGAGAGTAAAACAAAACTCTCAAATAATAACAAAGTATGCTCAGGCTTTGACAAGTGTGAATTCAGAAGTGTTTACTCCCTGATGATAGAATGAGGAGTTCGCTGCATGTGGCTGGAAATGAGCATGGCCCCTCATGTTGTTGAACTACGTTTGACTTTAGTGAACCAGGCCACACTTCAAAAGGATAGTCCTGGGCCAGATTGAATTCAATGGCAAGTTTACAGCCAGAATTTGAGAACTATGAAGCCTATAGTCTGGCCAGAACTAGTGGGCCTCCCAGAGAGGAGGAAGTACAGTTCTTCTCAGGTCGGGATTTACCAGCTATAGAAGCTCTCAGGAGCTGCTCTTCCTCCCCACCACATCCCAGCTGGTGAGCCACTGATGGAAGCAAATTCTTTATACTGGTGTGTTGGAGAGAAAGATGGGTTGAGAATTGTGAAGTCGAAATCCTGTCCAGTCCAACTTCTCGTTTCAAAACTGAAGAAAGGGAGAGTCTGAGAGGGGAAGGGGCTCACTTAAGTGTTACATATTTAATGGCAGAGGCAATAGGATTCGATGAAATGAGCACAGGACTGATAGTCAGGAGCCTGGGCTTTGCCAATCACTGATGCCCATGCCTGTGCTGTGCCTGCTGCCCCCTGGAGTCGCCTCAGGTCCCAGGGCATCCTGCAGTCCCCAGGGCTATCCTTCTGCCAGATTTGGACAGCTCCAGAGATGAGTAGGTCCTTGTTTGGTGATATAACAGACACTCACTGCATTTATTGTAAGCCCTGCTCTATAGAAGGTTCCTTAAGAACTGGCATGTTGGGAATTTGTCTGGACAGCTTTGAGGCAGTAGTTCTACTTGGTGTCTAGGCACACCTTTTTGTTTAAATGCAGGGTGAGACTCTTCAAACTTTGATTTTTATCATTTCAGATTGTAAGATATAACTCATGAGTCACAGCCCAAAGCCTAACATAGAACTTTTGTCATAGTGTTCTCTGCTCAGAAACCTTTAGTGGTTTCCCCTTGCTGCCTTATAAAGCCCACATAGTAGAATCCAGCACCCAGAGCCTGGCCACCCCTTAACCTTCCTGGCCCTGTCTTCCCCTCTCTGCCTCCTTCCAGCTAGAGGGAGCAACGGATGCTTAGTTTTATGTTTTTGATACTTTTGCACATCTGGGCTTTGTTTATTCTCCAGGAGGTGGGTAGGTTCTAGAATGGGATAATAGATCTGGAATTCAACTTTTGGCTCCTCAGTCTTTTGGCTGTGTGACTGTGAGCAAATTACCTAAACTACCTGAGGTTTTCTTTTCCCATCTGCAACATGGGGAAATAACAGAACTTCCCTGATTGGTGTAGGCTAGGTTTAAGAGAAGATTTATGTAAAGTGTCCTATTTCTTAATAGGGCCTGAATAGACAGGGTCTATTTGTCAAGAAACACTGGAGATATAACATAATAAGAAGAAACATGTAAGCATGGAAGCAATAAACATTTCTTCTCCTTCCCTGTCTGGAGCTCCCAAGAGAACACAGTTTCTCCTTCCTTTGAATGTCCACAGCAAAGAATTTCTTCCTCTCATTGTGTGTTTCATTTTTAGCTTTGTTTTCTGAGACATGCCTTTATTTGCCCATCACTTTTGTGAGTTCCTTGATATTATGAACCGTCTTAGTCATTTTTGCATCTCCTAAAATGGGAGTTTCTAGATCTGGATGATTATTAGATGGATGATTATTAATCATACAGGCATTAAAATATGATTTAAAATTAGAGATTTAGGTACAGTAGGTCTGAGTTGGGTCCTCAGCTTCTTTTTCCTCCTCAAATACCGTAAACAGAGGGCAGCAGCAATAAACCCTCAGTGTCTGTCTGTTGAATGAATAATAGCTTGGTTTCTTTTGTAGAAACACTGTTGAGAAAGATCTCTGTATGATGACCGGAGGTGTCCTTACACTAGTTATTTGTCTTCTTGGCTGGTCAGTTGCGGCAGAAACTTACAGAAAGACTGCAGATTCCTTGACATCTCACTCTTTTCTGCTTGTAAGTTCTGGCTAGTGTTGCAAACCTAAGTTCCTTTCTCCTTCATCTTTTCCCCCCCAATTTAATTATTACTTAAAGCTATGCTTCAGAAAATCCTTGACGCATTGTGCCTGCTTTATGTATAGTTGTTGAATTTAAACAAACATAAGAGAGATACTTTTTCCCCTTATCTCTGTGCTTTATAATCAGGAATACTTTGACAGTATCTGTTTTCTCCCACTGTTCCCAGCCATTTAATAAGAAACAAAACAAAAGAAAGCAAAAGACTAGGGCTGCTTATTTATTTTTTTTGCTTAAAAAAAGCTTGCCCCTGCATGTTTTGTTTCTGAGTTGGTGCTTTGGGCCATTTGACCTTTGTTTTTCTTCTCAGGATTAAAGCGGGGGAAAAACGGAAATAGCAATTAAGTTAGGCAATCCTATCTCTCTCCTAGAGTCATCTCCCTAAACTCCCTTTTTCTTGACCATAATCTATTTTATTAGGGGTTTCTAGAAAAGAAAAAAAGTAAGCCCAAGGAACTTTCTCACTCTTAATCTGTTCTATCAACTTGTTTCTCTTTCTAGATAAATGCCTTCACAAAACAAAGCAAAGAATGGAAACCCTAGGTCACAACTGCTAGTTATTTCTGAGATGTGACTGCAGAATAAAAACCTTTTTTTCGTATCCAATTTTCACATCTTTTTTACCTTTCTGTAGACTGTGCACATTTTGTGCCCAAATTATTTCAAATAGGAAGTTAACTTTAGGTCTTCTTGAAATAGCTGTTCTGAAATGGCCCTAGGGATGACTTCCTCAGGGATACCACATTTTTTTTCTGTTTTTCTTTTTTTGTTTGTTTGTTTTTGTTTTTTTGCTCACAACTGGGCCTTTTTTTGGGCTTTAATCATCAAAATCCACTAGGCCCATTTTTCTCTCCCACTTAGGAAGGAAATCTGGGAGGTACTCTTTCTAGGAGCTTCTCCATCCTGTGAGCCAAGGAATCAAAATCTCAGTTGTGTCCCTTAGGGGCTGGTCCTTTTGGGGCCTCCCAAATGGAGCTCAGCTCTTTCTTTATTAGTCACCCACTGCGATTATGAATAGTAAGTGCCCCAGAGGCTTTAAAATTCAGCTTGATGAACTGTTTACAAGTTTTCTCTTTCCCTAGTCTGGTGAATCAGGGATTCCTTTACAGGTTTTAATAAAGGAAGGCAATGCACTGCTCCTCTCTCTTCACAGATCCCATCTCTGAGGATCAAATACATGTATTCTGTCATTTGCACACTGATAATTTCCAAAGGGATAGCTGTGTGGAATTCCTTTGGGAATGTTTAATAAAATGTCAGCTTGCTTCATGGGTGGAGCTTGATACATTCTGAAAGGTGGCTGTGTTCACTTACAAGGAAAAGTCCTGGGATTTGCTATAATGATGTGTGTGTGTTTGTGTGTGTGTGTGTGTGTGTGTGTGTGTGTGTGTGTGTGTGTGTGTATTTTGTATTGCCAAGGAATTGAGTAAATGGGATTTATTAGAATCACATACAGATCTTAGAGCTGAGAGAGAGAGAGAGAAGGGTAAGTGTTTTGCTCAACAAACGTGGTCTACCAAGGTTGACAAGCGGTAGTGGTTGGAACTATAACAATGCTATAACTAGAAGGATCCTCAGTGATCATTAAGTCCTTCCCGCTAATAGCTATGACTCTGGCCTCAGAGCTTCCATGACAAATCAAGGAGGGTGACTAGGTGAAGCTGAGTTCAGAATGTAGGTGTTCTACTTTCTGGCCAGTGCTCTTTCCAGACTCTATGCAGTGGCCGTGGCTACCTTCAGTAAAACCGTCTAGTGAATCAGTGGTGTGATGGAGCCTGTGGGGACCTGTTGCCTTCGGAGACAGAGCAGACACAAGCCAGAGCTTCCTGGACCGCCCTGCCCACCCTGCATTTTCATTCACATGATGCATAAGCCACTCAGCCAAGAGTCATAGTTGTCTGGTGGAAAATTTTGCGTTTCTCATTAGGAAAAATAATTTCTCCTGTCTTTTTTTCCATGCAGCTTTTCTCCTATAATTCTTGTTCTGTTCTTTTATGCATCCCTCCTTTCCTGCCGGCTGACTTCCTAGCTCTGTAATTTCCATGAGGCCTAGCCCTCATTTGCCAAAAGGCCCAAACACAGCGTTAGAAAATGATTTGGTATGCTTTAGTGCTGGGTGTAAGACTTTTGGTTTTCAGGATTGAAGAGGGTTGCAGATTGCTGTCAGAAGAAGCTGGTCCCTCTTGACCACAAGCCTTTCTGCTTTACTTTGCTTTCTACACTCACTTTTCTCTTTCTTCCTGTCCTCCCTGATTCCTTGTCCTGTTGGTGATCCACACAGTGCAATTACATCCAAAAAGGAGAGGGTTGAGAGGGTAGGTACAGGAGAGAGAAAAGCAGGTCGTGGTGGTAGAAGTAATGCCAGATTTCTGGTTCTAAGGAAAAGCCATATGAGCCTCTTGTTTAGTGTGATACATGGACATAGGTATCTACTTCTATGAGATGTTTTAAATGTCCTTTTTCCCCATATGCCTTGGTCAAGACTTGGGCATATGTTGGGAAGATGTTCCCCTCCCCTCGCAGCTCCCCATCTTTCTGCAACTGCTAACTGCCACGTTCATGGAACATCAGTGTTCCAACCATCTCATTTCACAGATGGGAAAATAAAGCCTGAAGGAGAATCACGTTGTCCAAACTCATCCAGAAATTTAATGGAAAATCCAGGATTAGAATCCAAGAACCCTGAGTCCCACCTCTATGACATTGCAGATGACCACTTTGTTTATAAGACTCACACTGAAAACATAAACTCAACCCAATTAAAATGAAACACAGCATTTGCTACATGGAATAAGTGCTGAAAATAAAAGCTACCTTATGCAATGCTATTCCCTGAGCTACTGTTCTTCCCCCTTCTGGGAAAAACTCAGGAACAAGAACCTGGGTTCTTGTTGTTCCCCAGTAAGCCTGATGAAAATGAATGAGGTGAAGAATCTTCTTTGGAAGAGAAGTGAAAGAGTAGAGCCAGAGAGAGGGCGATCCACGATGTCAGATTTTCCAGAAGTTCAGGGGTATCGGAATGATCCTTCTGGAATGCATTATCTGCAAATAGTGGATTCAGTTTTTGTACAAGTAATGGGATACTCCTGAGGACGGGAGTGTAATTGTATTGGAACTCAGGAAGGGACCGGAGAAAAGCAGGAGACAGAATGAAATAAATAAATCCTAAGCAAAAGAAAGAAACTGTTAACAAACCTTCAATCACAGAAATGTTAAGTGAGCCAATTTTGATTTATTTTTCCTGCTTGACTGCTAAATTTTTAGCTTTTACTCTGCCACGATCAAGAGGTTTGCATGAAGAAATTAACACATAATTAGGACTCCAGATACCATGAATTACCTTAAAACCAGATTTAGCTGTTTTTAAGAGAATGACCTCAAATTATAGTATCAAAGACTAATCCAGAAGACCATACTAATTATTTCCCCACTGAAGCAAGAGCTATTTCTTAATAATATTTGTTAGATTGAATCCAGGAATTTGATTCTAGAATATGGCATTTAGAAAAGTCACCAGAAACAGAGACTTTCATAGTCAATCATTGTTTCCATAGAGTTACCGAGGACTCAATTATATGGTGAAGTCTACATGTTTTCAGGTCCGTAGACCTTAAGCTGAAGTTTCCAAATCTTCGCTCACTGCTATTTTAGGACGAGTTATTTTCTGTTGTGATGGGCTGCCCTGTGCATTTCAGGATGGTTAGGACCGTCCCTGCTCTTTACCTACTTTATAGCAGTAGTCACACCTTCATCCCCGCTCCGTGCTGTGATAACAGAAAACATCGTCATACATTGCAAAATGTTTCTTGGGGGTCAAAATCACCACACATGAAAATCACTGATTTAAATATTTAGGCATATTTAAGATAACTGGACATCACAGTTAGACAAGTATAAATGATGTGTTTGACTATATATGCTAGACAGCAATGTGCTTACTGACGAATCATGATATTTATGAAAATGTTTGGCTGTACTCTGACCCCTTTAATGAGGGGGAATCCATTGGAAGTAGAGCTTCTTTCTCCAAGCTACAGATTATGAGCTCATGTGCTCTTGCTGGGCCTTCTCTGTGGGTGCTCTAATTTAGCTTGTAGGAAAGCCTGGAGGATCTGGCTTCTCTCTCCTTATACTTGTCAACTGAATGTGATAGGACAGGTTACTTTAGCAAAACCAACTAACACTCTTTAGTTCTAAATTTCTAACCCCAGAACCAACTTACATCTCTTTCAGCTTGGAGTGTATCCAAACTCAATCATTTAAAAGTAACCCACTGCAATGCTTACTTGTCTTGGAGCTAGCTCTGTGTCAGATGTAATCTTAGAAAACAGCTTGACTCCAGCCCTAAACACCAACTTACAGAAGTCTGAAAAGTGGGGAATATAAATACGAGGGTCTCAGAGGAAAGAAAAAATAACAAACAGATTGAGAGAGAGAGATAGTCAGAGAGTATCTCAGTCTCTCTGGGCTGCTATCACAGAACCCACAGGCTGGGTGGCTTATAAACAGCAAGCATTTATCTGTCACAGTTTTGGAGGCTGTGAGGCCAAGGTCATGGGACCTGTAGATGTCGTGTCTGGAGAGAGTCCTGCTTTGCTGTAACCCTGCATGGAAGATGGGGCCAGGAAGCTGTCTAGGTCACCAATCCCATACATGAGGGCTCTGCCTTCACCACCTCATCACCTCCCAGATGCCCACCTCCAATGCTATCGCCTCGGGGCCTAGGTCAGCATATGAATATCAGGAGGACACCAACATTCTGACCCTACTAAAGGGAGATACAGAAATAGAGGGAGAAAGATGGAGAGATGATAGGAAAGCAAGGGCAGTGAAATCAAAGTCCAAGCAAGGTCCCATGTGTAAAAGGAGGTTTCATGAAGCAACATGTGGGTGTCACACTCCGACATCTATGTCTGTCATAGAATTGCCCTCCAATGCCACAGGCCTCGTTCTCAGTAGGGATGATTCTGCTTTGAGAAAGGCTGGGGTAACAGAGCCACTTTGTTTCCTCAGTGAAACAGAGAAGGAAGGAATCCTTTTTGGGGGGAGATTCTACATACACAGCACTGAATATTCACCAAATGACATAATCCCTCCCCCCCAGTAAATAAATAAATGCCACAGGGAACCAAACACAAAAGAGGTTCCTAAAAAAAAAAAAATGCTCACTCTCAATTTATATTAAACTACACTGCTTTCCCAATCAGCAATTAAAGAGTTTTCTGAGCACTTTTAGGTATAACATTCTCTGGGGATGTGAAAATGAATAAAGCATTTCCTCTCTCTTCAAATAGGTTTTTTGAAGGAAGCTAGTTAAATACAGTTATAATGTTAATCCATCAGCTGAGAAATAGACATAGTCCTATGAGATTATATGGAGGCTGTTCAGGGATGTTCTGTATTCACGTGATGGAGTTAGGTAGAGGGAAAAAACACATCTTAAAGATTTGTGGTATATGAGGAATGCCATTTAGAAAATGCTGGTAAACTTCAAGTTAGGAAAACAGGACTAAAAGAGAAAAACTATTGGAAGCAGAGATGGTGGGAAGGCAGGATAATTAATCAAGAGTACAGGTTGTTTTAAGAGTACATTTGATCTGTCATATGTTTGAGACTTAAAAAATCAATGTATGGTAATATATGAAATGCTACCTTTTAGGAAACTTTACTTATAATTACAGTTATGAAATGTGCTGCCTCAAAGTTAAGTCCAAGTGAAGTGTGGTTTCAGTGAGTTTTTTAGTTTGTTAAGGGAAATGCCATTTTGCCACTTTAGGTTTCTTTGAAATCTTAAGGGTAGCTCAACCTTTCCTTTTATAAGGTGCCAAGTTACTCACCATCTCTATGACTCCATGTCCTTCTCTGTGAAAAGATAACAAAATAACCTTTAAAAAAACCCACAGAAATCACACATTTGGACTGAGCTTTGAAGCAGTATATTTTATAATTCTTAGTAATAATAGATATTATTTCTTTACTATGACTATGTTTCAGGTATTGTGCTAAAAGCTTTAAATTTTTTTCCCATCAAATTCTCATAATAACCCTAAGATGCAGATCTTAGTACAGCTGACCCTGAACAACATGGTAAGACCACCAACTGCCACACAGTTGAAACTCCATTTACAACCTTTGATCCCACAATAACTTAACCATTAATAATTTACACTTGACCTGAAGTGGTACTGATAACATAAACAGTCCATTAACACATGTTTTGTGTGTTTACATGTATCACCTACTGTATTCTTACGTAAAGGAAGCTAGAGGAAATAAAATGTTATTAAGAATATTATAAGGAAGAGAAAATACATTTACAGTCTGTGTTGTATTTACTGGAAAAAAAATCTGTGTGTAAGTGGTCCCATGCAGTTGAAACATATGTTGATCATTGGTCAACTGTATAATTTGTCATTTTGCTATAGGGATGCTGAGGGTTAGAAGGTTAAATGATAGACCTAAGCTAGTATGACATAACAGAGGCAGAATCTGAACAGAGGTTTTTCTGATGAAAAAGCCCGAGTTTTCAATCACTTCTCATGGCTTCCGTTTTGGCATCAAACAGACCTGTATTCAAAAAGTCCTGCCTTTTATGCATTGTAGGACCTTCTGAAGGCTCACCTTCATGAACCTGCATTTTGTTATTTATTTTAAGTTTATTTTTTTTATTTTGAGAGAGAGAACAATAGGCAGAGAGAGAGAAAGAGAGAGAGAGAGAGAGAGAGAGAGACCCAAGTGTGCTCTGCACTGATGCAAGGGTCGAACTCATGAACTGTGAGATTGATGAGGGACCAGAAGGCAAGTTGAGGGCCAAGCACAAACTAGCACAACCCTCCCCACTGCCACCCCCAAGGTGGGATATGTGTGACATCCCTCAGGTACTCCTGGGTGCCCAAGAGCAAAGGAAAGGACAGGAAACAAATGGTTAAACTGATAGAGTCTCCATCAGTTTACAAGTATCTTAGTAATATCACAAGAAAAGGGCATTCTTATCAATAACTTAATCTCCAGGAACTCCCTACTTTCTTAAGGATGATGCTTTGCTAGAGGGGAAAAGAACCTTACTTTGACAATAGCTATACTTCCAGTAATCTGTGAGTCTTCTTTAGCGTATGGAAATCCCTTTAAAAAATTCCCACTTGACTTAACCTCTCCCTAACTCAATAGTTTATAACCATCACCCTTCACAAGCCCCAGTGCAGCTCTTTCTGCCAAGAGGTCCTGTCCCTGTGCTTTAATAAAAATTACCCTTTTGTACCAAAGACACCTTCAGGAATTCTTTCTTGGTCATCATCTTTGAACCACCACAAAAACCCATTGAGATCATGATCTGAGCTGAGATCAAGAGTTGGTTGCTCAACCAACTAAACCATCCAGGCTCCCCTGAACCTGAGTTTTTCTTTCTGGCAAATGGGAGTAGTCATACCTACTCTACTGGGTTCTTGTGAGAAGTTATTAAAGAAAAGCTTGTGGGCTCACCTAGCTTGGCATTGACAGAAAAGTACCTATTTGTGGCATCTGGGTGGCTCAGTTGACTGAGTGTCAGACTTGTGATTTCAGCTTGGGTCATGATCGCAGGCTTGTGGAGTTGAGCCCTGCACTGGGCTCTGTCCTGAGTGTAGAGGTGGCTTAAGATTCTCTCTCTCTCTCTCTCTCTCTCTCTCTCTCTCTCTCTCCTGCTTTCTCCCCTACTCATGCTCTCTCTCTGAAAAAAAAAAAGAGAGAGGAAAAAAAGAATACTTATTCTTTGCCTTTGAGTGTCTGGGCAGAGGGCATACTTGTGTGAGGGAAGGTGAAAGACAAAGGAAAAGTTAAGCCAATATATCATGATCAACTGAGAAGATAATTACATGTGCAGAAGGTTCAGAAAGCTTAGAGACCCAAAAAACCTGAACCTGACATGCTCAATTTGAGCTACTGGCTTCAAGTTCAATTCTCTATACAATGGAGCACAGACTTACCAGCCTCCTTTCAACATAGGGCAAAAACAAAAATCATCTTCTTATGGGGCACTTGGGACTGTGTTGCAAAAAGTCCTTTTGCTCTCTTCTCCACTCCATTTTCTGACCCTCTGATTTCACAATTTCCTTGAGATTGTGGCCTCTTCTTTGTGTTTTCCAAAAAAAATGGACTCTGTTCAAACGCATTCCAAACCTTCTCTGTTTCCTATTAGTAGATAAAATCTCTTCCCACAGACCAACACATCTTGAGAATTTTAAGCCCCTTTAAGTTTCTTCCCCACCTTGATCTTGAGTATCTCTGGGGAATAGCCTAGGTTTGGGAATCAAAAAACATCTCTTTATCATAAACACCAGTGATATAGACTGTTTCTTATATAACACTCAGGTAAATGGGCAAGTAGCTCAAATAATGTAGGGGGTAATTAGTCCAGGATCAAACAGTTCAGGCTCTGTCTCTGGTTTTATCACTAATGTTTCTTTCTAGGCCTTGGGGTGTCCTGGACCAGATGGCACATAAGAGCCCATGAATCTCTGCCAGCCAGAGATTCTAAAATACTTTAGTGGACTGGTACACCGATTCAGCCATCTAGCTGTGGATGAGAAAAAAGTGATGAGATTATAATGAAATAAAATGTAGAATGAGATAAAAGGCATGTGAAAGGTCACAAGAATGGAAGTACTTCCAGTGTGTCTGACGCTGGTCCTCATCTTTGGATAGTCAGTTACTGCAAAGTAGAACTTGAAAGAAGGTTGCCCTAGTATTAATTTGGTGGTACATTAAGGGGTATTAGAAAAACTTGGGCACATTCAGGAAGTACAAAGAGGTAGAAGACTCAAAACTGTGTTCTATAAAAGTGGAAATAGGGACAAAGAGAGTATAGAAACAATGTTTAAAAAGATCATTATCTGAGGCAATACATTGTCATTTGTCTTGATCTTTATGGAACTGAGGAGCTGAAGGCCTAGGACTAAGTAACAGCAGTTACAGAGAACAGGGTATCATTTCAAACACAGAAGACTTTTCCTAACGCTAAGAGCCATTCAGATATAATTGGGAGCCCCAGAAGAAGGTGTTTGAAAATGAGTCTGACAAATGCTTCACAGGGAGACCGCATGTATGTTTCAAGCACGAAAGTGATATTGAGATAGGTAAGATTTAACACTTTTTTCCTATCTGGAGTTAATAAGACTCCATGACCTTATGAAATGAAAATTTGTCTTGTACCCACAGATGGGGGATCATTAAGTACTTTTTCATTAGAAAAGTCTAATAGGTCTCTCTCTGGCCTGCTTCTTAATTCTAGTTAAAGTAATCTTAGACCACGGTCACCAGCACATTCTCTATAAATAGTTTAGAGAATGTGAAAAAGGAAGGAGAGAGAGAAAAAAACAACAAAACAAAACAAAACAAAACAAAAAAACGGTATCAAGCCTTAAAACCCCAATGGGCACACACACTCGTGGAATCTTTAGCAGTAACCATCTCCACATGTATAATCTACATCAGTGCTTTGATTTCTGGCTCAAGTGTCTCCGAGGTAACATCTGAAAAGGATTGAGTTGCGGTTACAGAGCACCACTGAACGTTTTAAGTTAGATGTATAACAAGGGATCGAGATATCCATGCTTAAGAATGGAAGGTGGGTGCCCCTCTCTTAGCAAGTGCATCATGGCATTCTCAGAAAACCTGATTACATCTACACAGTCTTTGCACTGCTATGTGTTTTCTTGATGTTTATTTATTTTTGAGAGCGACCGCAAGCAGGGAAGGGAGAAAGGAGCCTAAGTGGGCTCTGCACTGACAGCCACAAGCCCCAGGGTGATCCCACGGACAGAGCCCCACATCAGGTTCTGTGATGAACGTGAAGCCACTTGAGATTCTCTCTCTCTCTCTCTCTCTCTCTCTCTCCCCCAGTACTCCTCTCTGCTCCCCCCCCTCTGCTCCTCTCCAGTACTCACACACTCTCTCTCAAAATAAAATAAAATAAAATGCAGAATATTTCCTCTGATAAACAGAGTCATTAAGTGTTATTAAATTGTGAAACTTTCAGCAATTGACTTGGTTGCTCCTTGATTTGGTCGTCAAGTCTATGTTGAAGGTAGAGGAAGAAAAGGATATAAATAAATGAATTTTAGATTTTTCACACCATAAGGCCTTTGTGCCAAGATGGCTAATGTGTGTCAACATCAAGGAATCCCTCCTCCTTGTGAACCAAGAGGACGTTTCTCAGAAGGGAATGGTGCTTTCCCCCTTGTATCAATCTAGCTTTGGAGATATTCTAATAGTGACATATGCCCTTCCACCAAAACAACAATGAAGTGTTCTGTGTGCTGACAGCATAGCTTAAAAAAAAAAGTAAAACCAAATTCTGCATTTTTATGAAACTTGATAAAAAATAGTATTTCAAACTGTACACAGTTATCAAAAATGTGCACACTTCACTTGGCGTCTCTGGCACCTTCAGATTTCTGGGCCGGGCCGGTTTGGGCATCTCCGTTTTCTCCTGGGTTATTCCCATCCTTGCCAGCATCAGCTTTCCCCTTTTCCCCTTTGGGTACCTTCTCTCCCTTCTTCGCAGGGGCCTTTTTAGGTTAGGCTCTGCAGTGGAGGAGCAGGTTTAGCAGATAACCTTGCAGATCTTTTCTGTGGCTCATCGTTCACCTTGGCTTTATCTCCTTTCATCCCCTTCAGCCTTTCTCTTGGGCATGGTGGCGACGGTGGTGGGAGGTGGCAGGACGTGGGCGCTGGACGCGGGGATGCGGCGGTGCGTGGGCTCTGGCCAGTCCGGGGTTGTTTTCGCCGCCTCTTCTTCACGCTGCTCTAAATGCTGAATATTTTAGAGAGGAAGGTGAAATGGGCAAGCACTCTGGCATCCTAGAAATAGGCCTTGTGCGTCCTAAAGAAATACTTTGACCTTATCGCTCAATTCACTTCTAACTTAAGTGTATAGGGAAAAAAAAAGTATTTGCTACACAGTTCTATAGACTTCCCTCTGAGATTTTGTAAGCTAATAGTTAAGATTCAATTTTATTTAAAATTTTAGTTCATTAGTAGCACAAGATTAACTCTACCCAACTGTCATTTAAAACCTTAAATGGCATATAATCTGATTATAAAGCAATAGACTGATTCCACAGATCCCTGAGCAAGACTTTAACTTCCTTGAAATTCAATTTCCCTTTATGTAAAATGGGAAATAAAGGTACTACTAACATTATTATATTTGTGGAACAGATTTACTGTTATGGTCGAAGAAAGTATTTTGAAAATGTTCAAGTTCTATGCAGATGTACCAGCAAGGTCATTGTTTATTCATAAAAAGAATATATACAGTTTATAAAATTGTTTTACCTTATAAAATTGCTATTGATATATTAATAATTTCTTTTTTACCACATTGAATTGCTTATTTTTATTTGGGCAATGGTAGTATCATACTGATCATAAAGCTCAATATTATGGCCTAAAAGTATTTTTCCAAGTGCTTTCAAGCTTATATAAATCAAATACGGATAGTGTGGACATGAGAGAACATATGTAGAGATTTCTTTTTGTCCTTGTGGTTTTTAAGATCTCTGACTTCCTTTAATACATTCCAGACCCATGCAAGCCTTTGCCCCTGGGGGGTGGGAGTGGGGAGTGGAAGCTTCGGCTTAAAACAATACTTGGAGTAGGAATTGTCTGATAAAGCCAGTGGTTAGAATATTTGCAGCTTCTTCTTTTGAATTCCTATGATAACATCAGCTCCCAAAGATTATCTGGCAATTTGTGGGAGATCTAGCTAGCAATAAATATCGGGCCTACAAGTAAGACTTCTAGATGTGATACACGAGGTAGAAAGAAATGAAGGAATGTGAGCTTTGAGAGTGGTCCTGTTGGCCCCATTGTATACTCTGTGTGTGTGTGTGTGTGTGTGTGTGTGTGTGTGTGTGTGTGTGTGTGTGTTGGGGGGTGTATGTCATCAGTTATCAAGTCAGAACTGTCATGATCCTAGAGCTGAAGTTTTGTCAGTGCTGTGCCTTCCTAGGGTTTTTTTTTTAAATCAATAGTTTGTTTTATGAGTCATTCCCTTTTTGGCTTTTTTTTTGAACTGTATGTGAGAAACCAGCACCATTATCAGAGCAATTCCGTCCTTGAAGTCACGCAGCCTATCAGTGACAGAGTCAGGACATGCATGGTAGGTAGGTCGCAGTGCTTAGCTTCCTGACGTGGTTGTCACTGCTTTTGAGTGGTGAAGACTACGAAATGAGGAGAATCGCCTCTCCTGTTTGCATCACGCCTGGAAATTGGTGAAGTGCATTCACCCCCATGTCTTCTCTTCCTCGTGGGAGCCCGGTGAGAAAGCCCAGATTCCCCGGTCTGTCCAGTCAGACGCTGAGAGAATGGCAGTGTGACTCAGTAGAGGTTGTCTCCCTCCAAGGCCAGCGTTCTTGCCAGCACATCACAGCTGCTGTCTGCCCAGATTTGAAGCATTCTTTGTAGCCACAAAGCTATAAACTCTAATTAATATTTCCATTCCAAGGTTCTCATGATGCCATTCTTCTGTATATTTATCTTTTCTGTTATGTAGTATTTCCAAGCTAAAGAGACTATAATTCACTCATTTTCCTCTCTCTTTAATATATGGGAGCTTTTGGCCCCACTGGGCGTCTGTGCTCACTGATCTATGACAGCATGAGAGAGGCTGGGTGTGAGAATGCTCTTTCCAGCCAGCAGCTCGCATGATGGCACAGATGAGTGTGGGATCTCCAAAAGTTTTTCCCATCAGAGATGGAGTCCATACCGCCTTCTTTGTCTCTTGAGCCCTGTGGGTAGTACTACCAATTGTCCCTTTCAATAAGTGAATTCAAAGTTATATAAAACTAAATTAATTAGCAAGTTCTTGGTATATATTTCTGTTCCATTTCTGAGCATTCCATAAGCACTGATATACAGGGTTAGATCTCGTTCTCTGATCAGCTAAAAGGCTATAGGATTTTTGGAATCTAACTACATTGAAAGAAATGGTTTACAATTACATGTGTTTTTATTGTTGTTGTTGTTGTTTTTTCCTTTGCCTTTTATTCTATATTGACATGTCTTTCCCTTGACTTGTAGAGTTAGGGTCATAACTTGTTTTTGTTTTTCTGCTTTCCCCTAGTTGACATGTCTTCATGGACTTAGCTGTCTCTTGTTGTTGCCACTATGTGGCCCAAGAGAACTTTCATCTTAAATCTTTGCTCTTAAACTTTTGGATGGGATTTGTTCTTTCACACTGGGAAATTATAAATATGTTGAAAGTGTATCATTCTGCAGAGCAATTCTTCCCATTTTATAGACTTGGAGAGAGTTTGTCTTTGAGACACAGTTATTTATTTGTTTATGTAACCCAGCATAGGGTTTGAACTCATGACCCTGAGGTCAAAACCTGCATGCTCCACTGACTGAGTCAGCCAGGTGCCCTGAGACACAGTTCAACTTCAAGCTCCTGTGTATACCTTTGTAACGTTGGGAAATTTATTTAATATACTTATGAGTCAGTTTTATCATCTGGCAAGTAAGCATAATAATAAATCTGGGTTTTTTGGTCTGAATAAGCAACGTCTAGAAGTACAATGAATATTAAGTGACCTAATTCATATAAAGTGCTTAAATATGCCCAACAAGTCATAAGCATGAAGCGCATGTTAGCTTTTCTGTTAAAACTAATGGATCACCCTTTGGGAAACACTGATTCTATTTTCTCAGTAAGTTTTCATACTTGTGATATTGATTAGGTTTGGCCTGGCTGGTAGAATAGTCTTGATATAACCAAACCATCAAGGGGAATATATTATGCACCCAAGTGCAACCAAAATGTTTGTTATATCAGGGCTGTTGACATTGAGTCAGCCTTTCCAAGGCCACCGTTGTCGCAGTGTTTATGGAACCGTGCCTGGGTCCTGTGGAAATTGCAGGGAAAATGTGAATCAATGGGCTGTTTTGCTTGGCTGCTAAATTTGGTTTACTGTTTCATAAATTAGGACATATCTGTCTAGAATAGTTCTTGTTGCCACCAGCAACCAGGGTCATAGAATTGAAGGACATCAGATATGCAAGAGAAATGGAAAATAACTTCCCAGAGTAATGTTTTCTGCAAGAATCCCAAGGCTAGTAGCAGTGCTGAAGAAAGCTGAATAGGAAACGTAGCTTGAGGCTTGAGATTTCCTGCCTGTAACTCAAAACGGATGTGGATATAGACATGAGGATGTGGCCCATGATTTTGCTTTCCTGGGTGGAGGAATAGCGTCAGTATTAGATCTCTGATTTGCATTTTTGGTAATGTATGTAGGCCCACAGTTGCAGGCAATAGAATAGAGATTAATTTTCTAGATTAATTTGTCCATTATTAATTCTGGTTATACAGTATACTGGATGGTAAGTCATTTCTCTGTACCAATGTTTGTGAAACTCTCAGAATTAACCTAAATTACTTTGGTTTATGCTATGTAATACTATCTTTCTTCTTAAATAGAGATGATAATGGAGAAAGAATAAGGTTTTTTTATCATGTAAAAGGAAACATAAATAACATTGGGATCTTTCAGTGGACTATATATATATGTACATATATATATATATATATATATATATATATGAACTTACAATATTTAATCTTTGGTTTTCCTGGAATTATCATTAAAGATGATTATGGTGAATTTTGCCAGACTTTAACAAAAGCCATGAGCTTTTCAATTATTTTCAGTGTATCTACTATTAATTCTGGTGACAATGATATTAAACCAAACCAAAACAAAGCAGACAAACACTCCTTTTGTACAGTCACTTACGTTGACTTGCATACTCTGTCACATTCTGACCAATGCCACCACTGATCCCCCTCCTGGCCTTTGGACATCTTCTTTGAAGACTTCAGCTTCTGGTTCATGAAGGTTTTGCTTAGTCCTGGGTTTTTGTCCTCTCTAAAACTACCAACCTCTATGAATTCAGCAACCATGGGGACATTGGTTTGACAGGTTCCCTTTAATCTGCTCAAATTTCTTTATCTGATTTTGCTCTTACTCATTATCTAGTATTTCAGAACTTCCCTTGAGGCCCTCCCCTCCTATATTTATTTACCATTTTGTCCAAACCATCTCTATGACTGGTCTCTTTATCTATTCACTTGTATAGAGGCAGATGGGTATTTGCATAACAATAAAGATTGACTGTCTCTCTTTTCCTTAACTTTCTCTCTTGTCAAGCTTTGTAGTATTTAAGCCTTGAGCATTGCAAGATGAAAGTCACACAGCCACACCTTTGGGATTTATCATGTATTCTCACCATGGGCTCACAGCTAGGATTTTGGTGTTGTTTGGGAGCTTCCTGCTGTTCTTCAATATTATTTAGTCAGAGCTGATGTTTGGAATTGCTTACAGTCTCCAGATCTGCAACTCTCCCTTCTCTGCATGACTTTATTTCCTATATTACCAAGGCACCTTTTAATAAGGGATGGAATTTAGGGTGCTATGTTGGGAAAGGATAAGAGAGGGCATGTGTATGAGTCCCTAAGAAGGTAGAATTAATAAGGCATTTGTAGCTTATATATATAAGCAGCAGCAGTTTGGATCCTCGGTGACTGATGGGAATTTTGATTTTGTCAGTACAGTAGAGAAAGTAGAGTAGGGGAGGATATGATTTTCCTTGCCATTTCTGTTTCTCTTTGCCCTTTTAAAAGTCTCATTATTTGTGCTTAATTACCTTAAATAAAACAGAAAAAAAATACTGCTTGAAGTGAATGAGCTTTCAAAATAAAAGGGCACATACCAGAGACCAAATAGGGTGTAGGCCCAGGCTTCCAGAAAGAATAATCCTCTTAATAAGTCAGGGTTAAGCCCTCTAATGTTAGATAACTAGGACAGTATCCTGTCTTTGGAAAAATGCCATTAAGTTTTTTGCCCTTCCTTTTTTTTTTTTTTCTTTAATAGCAATGTAAGTGAGATGCAGCTCTTACTGAGACTATTTTCTAGATTTTTATGTCTTGTCTTAAGAACCAGCTATTTTGCTAAGCTGACTGTCTCCTCTGAGGGTTTTGTTTTTTAGCAAGTCAAAGATTGACAGAACTGGTGAGGAAGTGATACATGGCACTCGGGTTATTCTCGTAGGAGCTTGGCTGGAATAGCAACATGGCCCTTGTATACTATGACAGCTGAAACATTTCCTCTTTGACAGAAATATAGTATGGCTAAGACCTACTGGAAAACATGACTGTACATCCTTAATGATACATTAGTAGCACCAGCGATCCAGGTGGTTCCTACCATACAGTTGAAGTTAGGTCCTCTCTTCCCTTCCTCCAGTGTTTTCCTTAATATTCCAGCCCGTCTGTATCTCATCTTGTCCACTTCACAGAGAATATCAAAACACACGAGATAGATACTGCGTTTCCAGCCTCTCTTTGCTCTCATCCTGTCAGCATGCTGTTTTCCTCTGCCAGCCTATAGATTCTTTAAAAATCTCATTTGGTAGGGGCACCAGGGTGGCTCAGTAGGTTAGACGTCCCAGTTCTTGATTTCAGCTGAGGTCATGATCTCATAGTTTGTGAGTTGGAGCTTCACTCACATCAGGCCACATCAGGCTTATACTGGGCTCTGCACTAACAGTGTGGAGCCCAGTTGAGACTCTCTCTCTTCCTCTCTCTGCCCCTCCCCCACTCACATTGAGTGTGTGTGTGTGTGTGTGTGTGTGTGTGTGTATGTGTCAAAATAAATTTAAAAGAATTCATTTGGTATAAATCTGTTCAGTATTATCCAAGTAGTGTATATACTAGGGGTCTGGCTTTTGCCATATATCCTTTTAAACTTTTATAGATTGATACTAAAAATTTTTCTTCTGGCATAGGTACATAAGGCACATACACTACTGCCAAATATCTTTTAAGTGTAAATCTTTTCCTAACCAAGCTGTCAGTGCTGTTATAATAAAATTTCCTTTGTTTTCTTGAATTTGAAATTAGTCTGGGACAGCCTATTACATTATTCCATTAACTGTGAATTAGGGAGAAGCCGGAAGCTAAGAGTATGCACTCATTAAGTCAAGTCACTCTTATGTGCACTTTTTGTTTCCACTTGGAAGATGTGACTCCTAGAACCACTTCCACCAACTTGAAAACTATTTCAGACCAGAATGCATTCAACAGATTTAAACTTAATGTTGTCTCTAATTTACCTACAAGGTAAATTTGTATCTTCACATCAGAATTAATATGAAAGCCAACAGGTATAATTTTTGGATCACCTGTTTTTTAAAACTTATTTATGGCCAATATTCCTCTTCATTTGTATTACAAAAACTAGCTCCAACATTTAATTCACTTACAGAACAAACATCATACTCTAAACATGACAGAATCGCAGTCTTGAAGGTTCATAGTTTAGGGACAGTGTAGGCAGCATGTATGTCAAGGTTTAAAAATCATCTATGAAAAGGACCATGAAAACATGGCTCAGGGAAAGGATAACTTGAGTTGAGTCAAGGAGAACTTCTCTGGGAAGTTGACATTGAAGGTGTGCCTTTCTAATGAATGGGAGCCTCCCAGACAGAGGAAACAGTGGGGCCTTCCAAATCCCAGGAAAACCTGGTTAAAGACTTGGTGGTGGTGAAGTGCTAAGAAGGGATACTACTGGGTATATAGTCCATGTTCCAAGGTAGTAGTTGGAAAAGATTTTTTGAGGCTATAATACGCTCAGTGAGAATTGCGGAAGTAGACCTATAAAATGTTTGTCTATTTACCAGATTCATGTTTTGTTTTCGATAAGCACTTTATTCAACGCACTTTTTTTAGTGCCTAGTGATCTAGTTGACCCCAGAAAGAAAAAAGAAATGAAAAGGAGTTAAATGCTGTCTTTGAATGAAAGGACCAATTATTGGAGGACATAACCACATTTATTTAAGTATGAAACTGGTTTGACCTGATGCATAATGAGAAATAGAAAGATGCTGTTGGGGCCTGGAGGAGGGAGCAGTTCTGAAGACTCACCCCCAGGGTCCTGGATCATCTACCTACAGAGAGGATTCATTGACTTGACATTCTTTCCGGTTTATGGCACAGACACCCGACCACGGGCTTTACCTCGCCAACCACTGAGACTTTGCCAGGCCCAGAAACCTTCCCCACAAAGGGCCCCATTCATCATTTCTTCACTCTGTGATTGAAATGTGATGTGGTATCAGGCAATACTAGAGCTAAATATGGGATCGAAAACCCAAATTGCCCTAGGGTGGTAGCTTTGTGGTTTCCAAGTCTTTTTTTTACAGACCTCACAAATTGGACACCCATCTTGTCCTGCCCAGATGATTATGACTCTATGGGCTGGGAGGGCCCAGCCTGAAAGCCAGCACTTGTCTTCCAGTTTCTGACGTGCTTCCCCTCACATGTCTCAAAGCCCTCCATGGCTTATTCCTATAAATACTGCATCCTTGCCCTGAAAAGATACAGAAACAAGGCCAGTAGAGAATGGGGCCTAAGGTGAGCATTTGTGACTGCCTCCTAGAATTGGGAGAGACCTTTTACTTTGTCCTGCCTGTGGTTAGGAAGGCAGAAGCAGAAGGTCACAGGGAAGGAGAAATTAAGCAGTTCTTAATAATCTGGCCTCAGGACATGGAGGCCCATCCTGTATTGCTCTTGTTTCAAATGGCTACTTTGGAATTTTTAATTAACTTCAACATCTGATTCACTCTGTTGGATACTTCCTTGGTCATTTTGTATGAATAGTGGAGGCAGGAGTCCTGGAAGACAAAGGGATAGAGCATGTGGTATGACTGTGGGGCTCCTAACATCTGCCTTGGGACACCGTAGTGGGTGTGGGGAAGATTTCTAACTAAAATAAGTCTCATTCTTGCTCCCTCTGGCTCTCCTGCAGGCCGAGTACTCAGGATGTTTTATGTGTAGGGGGCTAAAGGGTGGTATAGACGAGAATCAAATATTGCATGTTAAAAAGAAAAGACATGGAGTGCCTTGGTAGTTTAGTTGGTTCAGTGCCTTACTTAGAATTTTGGCTCAGGTATGATCTCGAGGCTTGTGAGACTGAGCCCTGAGTCAGGCTTTGCACTTACAACTTGGAGACTGCTTGGGGTTCTCTCTTTCTCTCTCTGTCTCTTTCTGTCCCTCCCTGGCTCATGCACTCTCTCTCTCTCTTTCCCAAAATAAATAAATAAGTTAAAAAATACATATTCCATGGGTGGAGGAGGTTCATTCCTGAACATTCTCAAGTATTACAGGAACTGTTTTCATGCCAGTCACATATGCTAAGTAAAATTTTTAACTTTAATAAAATATAATCTCATTAATAATTTTTTAATAAAAATGAATCTCATTAATAATCCAATTTTTCTAAAAGTGAGGAAATATTCAAGCCCAAGGACTTTTCTTTGGATCAGTGTTCAATGTTCTTATAGGTCCATAGCTGTTGTTCAGGGAAGAAAAATCAATTTTCCCTTTACTTCTCCACTGATTTGGTCTCTTATGTTGTGCTGAGTTTTACCCTAAAACTACAGTTATTGGGTAAGAGCCAAGATAAAGTTATGTTTTTAAACACAATTTTTATCCTTCCATTGCCAACTCTGACTCATTTTGTTTACAGTCCAGTCACAAGAGAGACCCACATGTTTTTTTGTTTTTGTCTTTTTAGACATCAGCAGTGTACAAAGAAACACAGATTTAGTTCACACAGCTTTTTGGATCAGTAAAGAAATATGGAACTTTTGAGCTTAATTAATAATCTGCAATTTTTCCCTTCTTCCTAAGACATCTCAGATGTTTTCAGTGTGGTCCAGTACAGTCTTTTCACCCCATAGTGCTAAAGGATTTTACCAACTGCATGATTACCCAGATGCAACATTAGCTATCTTCATATTCTGAGGAAATAATATTTTTTATTGATTCCAAAGGTTTTTGAAGGAAGTACTAATTTTAAGGACATGGGAAAAACTCCTTTAAAAATAGCATTAAATTTTATGTTCATCAACAAGTGAGAGTTCAGATCTGTTGAAATGAGGATTATTTCCATTTGTTCCAGAGGCAATTTTATGTTTGGTCTCTGATCAGCTTAGCTTGCGTAAAGTCAAATTGCACACCTAGCATGTAAGTTTTGATAAGAAAAACTTTCGTTGTATAATTCACATGTTGAGGAGTCAGCAGGCATTCCCTTGAAGTGCTTGTTACACACTTGGACTTGTTTAACACATTTGTTAAATGTGTGAAATATAATAAGGCATCGTTCAGATTCATTACCTGTGAAACTATGGTGTGGTCACAGTTGCCTTTAATTTATATTAAAGAAAAGTTTTGTCTTTGTCTTCTTTCTTTTATCCCCCAACCCCATGCCCTTTCTTTCCTCTTACTCCCTACCCACAAATCATCATGAAAAACAAAACTAACAAAACCTGTGAAAATCGGGAGCATTATGGAAGATCAGAGATCTGCATTTGGAATAACTAATCTATTTTTCATCAAATATTGAGTTCCAACAGTGTGTACTAAGGTCTTTAATTTACATTAAAGAAGAGTGCAGACTGATAAAACATTGACCTTTCCCTGAAGGATCTACATTAAAGCAAGTGATACAAATGTTTAAACAGTGATAGAATTTGAAAAATATTTATATAGAGGTAAATAAAAAGTCCTGTAGAATATGCATAGGAAGGAATTTGTTTTACCTGGTGTTATTTGTAAAGCTGTGGTCTCATAAGAAGTGACTTTAACTGGGTCTGGATAGATGGGTAAGAGTGTGCAAATCGAGTTTTCAAGATAGAGTCAGTAGCATGGGTTATCATATAAGTGTTGCAGCTTTACTTTCTACTACTCAAATGCATGAATAAGTTAAAGTTTATGTTGCACCAATTTAACCTTCCTCATCAATATCCATCCTACTGAATGGATGGGCCAGGAGTTGGACTATGGAGCAGGGCTTTAATTTATCATTTTAATTATATTTCATCCCTTCCTATTTTTTTGTTTGTTTGTTTGTTTGTTTTGAATGGCCCACTCTCTTTGGGAAAATACTCAGTCTTTTAGATTTCCTGTCTCTTCCCCATGCTCCTTTCCATGACAAAAGTTTTTCTTCCGGATATTTGAGAGTTTATATGACTTCTTGGTAACAGGTAAGATTTCTCCAGATCCTCAAGGAATTCTCTAGATCCAGCCCCTGGACTGGCATTCACTGAGGTACTTTGGTCCCACTTAATTTTGTGCAGAGAAGAGTTTGAATGAGTCATTTCCCTCGTCCTAACCTTTTATGAAATTGTGAAATCTTTATCCACTACAGTTTTGTTGCATCCCCAAGTCTCTGCACAGCCATGGCCAGGTCAATTCCAAAGTTTCTACCATGGAAGCAGGAGTACTGTATTTCCTTCAGGCTGTGCGCAGACTCTGGAAACCCAGGGCACCACTGCAGGTTGGGAGGTAGAAAGGACAGCTGGGTATCCTGAAGCCAGCAGGGCACCCCAGTGACAGGGAACCTAACACCTCATATTGTGGTACTTAGGTTCTTTCATAAACATCTGGTTCTTTCTTCAGAATTTCCACTCTGAGTTTTGCTCTTCCAGGGAGAGACTATTTAACACCATGTCAGAGAAAATGAAGTACTAAAATAAGACAGTGATTTTGAGGAGGAGAAAACCGTGGGTCTAAGATGCATTAAGGTCAGAGTCAAACAGATTTAGTCTGAATTTGCGGGATGAGTCATTGAAGATGACCTCAACATTTGCTGCTTGGGTGATGCTGATGTTAGTGATTCCACTGGTCAAAATGAACTGTATAGAATAAGGAGTGTGGGAGTTAATTTAGTGAGACTAGTTTTGGTAATTGTCTTTGTTTTTTCAGGTTGCTATAACAGAATACTGTAGATTGGGTAACTTTTAAGAACAGAAATTTATTTCTCACTGCTCTAAAGAGTGTGTAAGCCCAAGGTCGAGGCACTGACATTCTGGTTCTGATGAAAACCCACTTCTTGCTATGTCCTTATGTGGTAGAAGCAACAAGAGAGCTTTCTGTGATCTCATTTATAAACCACTAATACCATGCATGAGGGCACCACCCTTATGACCTAATCACCTTCCAAAGGCATCACCTCCAATTACGAATTAGTTTCCACCACAGGAATTTTCTGGCAGGGAGGGGCATAAACATTCAGAATAAGCAGTAATGAATAACACATTTTGAGTGAATCTTTTCATATACTTTGCTTTACTCAACAGAACATTTTCATCTCTCTTTGCCTGTCCAGTTAAAAGTATCACCCAGGATGTTTAAAGATCAGGCCATTACATGTTATTGATTTTATAAAATTACCAGGAACATATTAAAGGGAAGACTTTTAAATTTAAGATGGAAGCAAGTTTAAGAGGAAGTTATTAACAAAGTAAAAGTGCACCACATTTCTATAATCTATGTTAACGAATGCAGGAAGGAGATTCCCAAATATATCAAATATGCCAATAACTCAAAAGTTAATTTTGTGCATAAACATTATTATTTCCTCCATCTAGGTTTCCTAACCTGTTTCAAACAAAGGGTTAGAAGTAATTACTATTAAACAATGAAAAATATGCTAAGCAAGGAAAAATGTAGTCAGCTCTAATAAGAGTCCTTGTTAAGTGTCATTCATTTGGAAGGAGCGTATTGATTCTGTTAGACTCTGTGGAGCTGCAAAGGATCAGATAATGTGCACAGGCACCTGTGTCGCACTTGGTAAATCAGTCCTTTTTCTGCTGTGGCAGCACTTGTGTTCTCAATTCAAAGTCTGTGCCTTTAACCACATATATCTAGAGACTTGTAGCATCTCAGGGGGTTAGGTATCTTTAGGTGTGTCCATATGGACAAATGTAGGTGTTTCTTCATCATGGTCTTCTTGGCTGACACCATGCTTACACTAAAAACCCTCATCCACACAGCAGACATCACAGATGACTGCATCAGTAGGTAGTGCTGTGCAGCAGAAGAGCACTGGGTTCTAGCTCTTTCTCCTCCCCATGACTCACTGTGACCCAGCAAAAGTCACCGTTCTTTTCTGGGCTTCAGTCATGCATCTGTGAAATGAGACAATTTCATCAGGAGCATCATAAGAATAATCCAATATTTACATCAAAAACATATTTAAACCAAACCCATATATACTGTCTAATTCAACGTTTGTGGTTAATGCAATCCTAATTGTTTTGTCCAAAATCTACATTGTTGTTGTTGTTTTAATCTCAGCTAAAGCTGTGGGAGACCTTTTGCTCTAGGATTGAGGAGACTGACTCAAAAAGTTCAGCTGAGAGAAGATTAGAGCTGAGGTCTGTCTGACCCCCAAACTTATGTACTCTGCATTGCTTCATATTGTCTCCTGGAAATAAAATAAAGGAATGGAATAAAGGCATTTCATAGAGTTGGCATATTTTAATATATTAGTATTTTTTTTGTAACTTTATTTTTTATTTTTTATTTTTAGAATATAACACTATTTTTTTAACATATGCACTTATTTTCCATCATTTACAATACAGTAGTTACAATGACACTCCAAATAGATAAGCAAAGTAAAAAATCAGAACCCCAACTTCTATTTCATGTAATTAGTATTTTAAAATATTTAATGTAATTTTGAAACTGCAAGACCATTGGTCAGAATAACAATTTTACTTTTAGCATCTGCAACTCTTCATTTATTCAGTTGACATTTGGATTTTATAGAATCTTCACAGTGGGGCTTCCCTCCCTCTCCAGTACGCTTTTAGGACTTGGAAATCCTGTGACTAAGACTATAGGTATGTCTTCTGGCCAAAAGAGAGAAAATTAAGACAGCTTTCTGAATAATTTATACATAAAATAATTTAGACACAAAATAATTTATTTTTTTAGTATGGTTATTTCCTTTTTTAAAAAATAGTTTTTTGTCAAATTGGTTTCCATGTAACACCTGGTGTTCTTCCCCACAAGTGCCCCCCTCCATTACCACCCCCCTCCCCACCCTCCTCCTTCAGCCCTAGGTTTGTTTTCAGTATTCAATAGTCTCTCAGGTTTTGCATCTCTCTCTCCCCCCAACTCTCTTTCCCCTGACACAAAATAATTTAGACACAAATATGTGGAATGTGACTGAAACTCTGTTTTAAATGATGGGAAAGTTTGATGAAAAGCTCATGAGATTTAATTGCCATCCATATTCCCTTTTGGTCGCAAAAGACTTCTGATTTGTGTTCTCTTCCTATTCTGAAGCTTGTCAGCTGCAGAGACATGGAGGAGGTCTTGGTGTAGGACAAAGGAGGTGAGCGCTGAGGGGTTATTCAGGACTCCTAGCCATGTATACAGAATGCATAGTATACACAATCAACTCATTTGAGTTCTAACCTTGTCATGGGTGGATTCAAATGCCAACTCTGCTCATTAATAGCTGTTTGACCTGGGCTAAGTCATTGAGAGAATACAACCCTCTTTATATGTCCTTTTCATTAACAACACAAGTTGCTTTGATAAATGCCTATTAAATTTGAGAGAAATTCTTTTTCTTTTTTCAGAATAATGCGCATGGAACACGTGACATAGGCCCTTAACCTGTTAATTGATCCTATAACAAAAACATCCAAATTTTCATTGTAAAAATCCAACCAAGGTTGTAGTTATTACTTGTTCATTTTTAAACAAGTCTAGTTAGCTGTTTTGTCTGGACAGTGCTACAGGCCCAGTGGAAGCCAGAAGGCAGGTTTCTCTTGTGTGGAGCCCAGGATTGCTCCTGGGTGCACTTGGCATAGGGGAAGAGGAGTCTGATGTTAATCCAAAATGTTTCTGAAAGGCTCTACATGATTTGAGAATGGATTAGATCTCTAGGGGTGCCTAGGGAATTTTTATACTCAGTTAATTTTAGAAAGAACTTTTATTTAAAGCTTCTTTCCTGTCTGTGATGAGGCAGGCCACACCACAATTACACATTTTTAGATGGGTGGATCCTTTGATGACAGATATAATTTCTACCCTCTTTTTCCCCAGTTGAAAGATTACCATTTTAAGAATCCTTTGAAAAAGGGTTTGATCCTTTTTACACATTCAGATTTTTTTTTTCAGTCTTGAGGAGATTTATGTAGGCTGTAGTGTTTAGTCAAAAAGGACACACCAGGGAATTGAATCCTTTCCTTATCCAAGTTAGAAAGGGTGTGGATTTTCTTCCTTTGATGTGGATGAGACACCCGCCTCCCTAACACTCCTGATGATTTTAGTGTTTCCTGCTGTTGCAACTTTGCCCTGAGTGTCCCATCCCTTCTCCCTGTCTTTCCTTAAAATACACAAGATGTTTTGTGCCTACTCATGCCAGACATCATCTTGGATGGATTATGCTGAAGAAGCAAGCTGCAAATTATTTTTATAATCAGTTTTCACATTTTTAGAAAGTCCATTTTTTTTCATAAGAGGAAGACCTGGCATCCTTACCCACTAGTTGGTTTTTATGACTTTAGGTGAATGCAGGTAAGTTCCACGATTCTCTGCACTCTGCACTAGGGGATTCTGGTTAAGTATACATATTTACTTACTTAAACTTAGAATATTATGTTCCTTAACCAAAATATGATTACAGTGAAACTTCAACTTTTGTTGTTAAAATGTGTGCATATATAACCTCTTCTCAAAAGTGATTCTCTATTTTCCCATAGGATGGATTGATATTTATAATGGTAATTAGTTGTTCTGGAGCACTTATTCTGTGCAAGGCAGTCTGCCAGGTACATCTCCTGCATAAAACTCATTCATTCCTCATAAGAACCCTGATGTAGTCATTCTTCTTCTTATTACTATCATTCTTTTATAGATGAGGAAACCAAGACTACCTTCTGCATATTCATATAATTAGGAGAAGACAAATTCAAAATTTGCATCCAGGTTCCTCTCACAAGGTCAATGTATCAGTTAATTGTTTAAACTTTCAGCTAAATACCTTGAATTGGATGTCTCAAAAGCCTTAGCAATTCTGAACATTTTTATACCCTATGAATTGTAATTTTGTTGGAATGAGTGAGAGGCTGAGTATTGTCACATTATTCTTCCTCCTGCCCTGGTTCTATCATTGACTCTTTGAATCACTTCAGCTTTTCTGCATTTCATATTATAACTTAGTTTATGTTCCAAAATAGTGTTGGCTTAAAGAAATATGTCATTTTAAGATTCTGAAGCAAATAATGCAGTGCAAGGCGAACCTCGGGCAGGTATATAGCTGACGTATGATAATGTCTCTCCTCCAGATTAGACTCATGGGCTGAGAAAGGGTCCCTTGCTCTCTGAGGTCTGAATACAAGAAAATGGTGAAAGCAGATGATAGTTTACTTTAGCAATCAGACTCATTTTCCTGAGAAAACTTGAGGTACTTTCCCTTTCTCCAAATCACTCTTTTTTATTCCATTTGCATTCAGTTTCAATTTTGTAAAGATACTACATACAACCTGATGTAGGAAGTCCTTATTATTATAGCCACTTATTTTGGGGTCACTGGTAACATGAAGCTATATATTTTTACATATAATTACATACTAAAGTAAGAAAAATAGATCAGAGAAGAAAATCTTAAAGACTTTATTTAAATGTATATTACTGTAATCTCCATTCCTAGTCTATGTGTCAAAGTACTTTACCGACGTGAACTTATAATAATAATAAGTGATGCCATAAGACATGTAAAAGCTTTATAATTTTCAGATTGATATTTATTCATCATATTATTTGATAATTTCTATTGCTTTATGGAAAATATAGAAATACCTATGCTTTTTCTGTTATGCAGGTGGGGAAACTGAGGCACATCTGTGACAACTGTTTGCTTGGAGACAGCATAAGCATTAGATGTCTTAACTGGGTGTTAATGTTAGCCAAGGCTGTAAAGTTGGTAATCTAAACTCTGAACTTCTTTTGAAGCAAATTATTGTTTGTGTGGTGATGAAACATCAGTATGTTTCTTTATGCTTTAATTAAGAGGTTCTAGAAGGTGTTGGTGAATTCAACAGATGGGAAGGTTTTTATTTTTATTCTATTCTCTCTTATTTTTCCATCACAGAAGTTTCCTGGATAAATGTTCTTTTTTTAAAAAAATTATTTTCCCCTCAAGTTTTACAGAGACCACCTAGAGTAGGGGTTAGAAAATTTGCTTAAATCTCATTCTCTTTCACCCTTGCCAACAAGATCATCTGTAGACAAGGAGATAAAGACTAAAACTCTTATCATGATACCCAAGGTCCTTCATGCAATGCAGCCTTGCTTACTGGTAGCCTCATTGCCTACTACTTATGCTCTTAATCAAAATATTGTCATTGCCTGAATTCATTCTGCCCATTTATGTATCTCTGATTTTATTTATGCTTTTTTTTCTTTTTTGCCTGGCAGGCCCCTGAACTGATTTTCCAGATTGGATAATCACTTCCTTAAATCATCCATACCTGTGAATTCTCTTACTATTTGTTTCTTCTGCCTTAATACTTTAAGTGTAATATGTAACCTGCCTTTTCCTACTCTATTGTAATCACTGTGAAGTTGTTAACTGAATGGTTTTATGGTCTAAGCACTGTCCCAATTACTTTTCATGCATTATTTAAAGGCCTTTCATAAATCTCTCAAATTGTTATAAACACCTTTCCCCCATGGTTGAGAAAGAAAACTGGACACTGGTAGGTTGATTCTCTATGTCACATGATTAGTAAATGACTGGCAGTATTTTCAGTTCAGATTTATCAGCTTTAAAGCCAAGGCTTTTTGCCATTAAAACACATTGCCTCAAGTCAGTGAAATAAAAAAGGAGAGGATCGATGTCTTATTGACGTCTGTGTACTAGTTCCTAGCCCTGTGGATGGTATTGGTGGATAGTCAGTTAAGCAGGTGGAAAGTGTAATGCAAACTGGGGCAGTGTCTTTCTGTGTTCTTGAGACATTAATGCACTCTCAGGCTCAGGAAGATCAGCTATCCAGGAAAGGAATTATGAGCTGTGGGCATCTAAAGGGATGCTGCTAAATCATATTCTACTAAAAACAAAATTTAAATACATTTGTTGCTCATTAATTGCTCATTTATTTTTCACTAACTTATGGTTTCTTATTTATGTATTAACTCAATTCTTAAAATAACCCCTTGTGGTAGGTACTAGCATGTCTCACTTCACAGGTGTGGATTATTGAGGCACAGCAAGGTTAGGTAGATGTCAGTGGTTACAGGGATTGTCAGTGACTGAGCTAGGACTGGAGCATGGTGGACCCTCCAGCTCCAGAGCCCGTGCCCCCCAGCACTGTGCAAACAGCCTCCATGCAAACAGTGCTCCCATCCACCTGCACCCCCAGCAAAGGGCCTGTGAGAGCTGGCTGACCACTCTTGACTTTTTGACTAAAAACATTAATACGTACCTACTGCTTTCTTTGCAACTTGTCTGGAGAAGCAGAGCCTTAGTTTGCAGGAAGAAAATGATGATTTTATCGAGAGTAAATAAAAACAGAGACAAGTTTGGGATTACACTCAACAGCTGAAGGAACTGAGCCTATTTCTTCTCTGTGAAATTAATAGTGAGGAGAGTCACACTTGAAATTACTACAGCCCTTTCTAGTTTGTGAAAACATATGACATTTGGTCTTAAAATAAGTTTCCCTGTATAATGGGACTATTATTGTTTGTTGCTCTCCTTTGCTAGACTGAAGCTCCTTGTACATAATTCCCCCTAACCCCTTGCCTTTAAGTAGGTGATAATGGATGATGGGGGCATTGGAGACTAGTAGAAGAGGAAACAACAGCGTCTTCTAAGTGCCAAATAATAGACATGTATTTCCTAGTTTACTAGTAGTAATCATTAGTTTTACTCAAACTCATAAATATAATCAAAACTGCTAAAATGAGCAGTTTGACAGCCCTGACTACAGAATTGTTTCATCTTTCAGCCAATTTTTATTGAAAGGTTACCAAGTAGGAGAGCCTATTCTAAGCAATGAAGACAAAATGATAATTAAAAAAATACATAAACAAAGAAAAGAACTCTTGATCTCTGGATTCATGGAGGTAGGTTACAGTTGCTAAGTTCTTTTCCCCCTTCGGTATTTCTCCACTCTGTTTACCTACAAACTCCAGTTATACTTTTTTATGTCTTCTTGTAATGTGTATTTATTTATTTGGAGAGAGTGAGAGTGAGTGAGAGAGCAGGGGTGGGGCAGAGAGGGAGGGATAGAGAGAATCCCAAGCATGCTATGTGCTGTCACTGTAAAGCCCAGTAAGGGGTTTGCTCCCATGCACTGTGAGAGCATGACCTGGACTGAAATCAGTATTAGACATTTAACTAATGAGCCCCCTAGGCTCCCCTACTTTGTTATGTCTTAAGGAAGAGGATTGAGAGGGCTTAGAGTAGCTCCCTATCGGTCCTTACATGAAGTTTTAAGCCATGTTGGAAGCAGTTGGAAGGGCCCTTGACTCAATTGCCTTGGGTCAACAGGAGCACTTGAGTCATTTGAAAATTGTTAGATTGAATGACATTTTGCTTTTTCTGGTCTCATATTTTCATAAGATGCAACAAGTACTTGAAATTTGAATGATGAAGAGGATAAATTCTAATCATGATATGATTGGAGTTAGACCTTAAGTGAATAATTAGTAGTTTTCCCAGGTCTCCTCTATTTTTCTCTCTAAATGTGTGTCTAAAGGGTACCTCTTATACTTAGTGTTTAAATTAATACTACTAATGCAATAATTAAAATCTCTATCATTTCAAAACCCTTTATCATTCCTTGTCTTTTGAGCCTCACAATAATCAGGTGAGGCAGACATATATCATCCCCTTTTACATGATGAGGTAACCAAAGAAGTGAAGCAACATTCCTAAGTTTATCATTAGGAAAGGAACATCGTCTTTTTTTCAGTTAAATTAAATTAAATTAAATTTTGTTAGTTATGCTTGACAATATTGCTATCACTCAGGAAGATTTCAAGACCATTCTGTTTGCTGGTGTGTGTGTGTGTGTGTGTGTGTGTGTGTGTGAGAGAGAGAGAGAGAGAGAGAGAGAGAGAGAGAGAGAGAGAGAGAGAGAGAGAGAGAGAGAAACAAAAGAGAAGGGAGAAAAGGGGAGAGAGAGAGAGAGAAAGTAGGATGGGAGAGAAGAAATTCAATTTTGACTGATTTTCCAGATGAGGATCCAGACCTCAGACCCCTTTGCTGGCATAGAAAGTTTTTCTTCTCTCTGGACAGGGGATGAAAGAAGAACAACCACGAAAAAGAGCCAATTGCTACAGATGACTAGGCAGAGAAAATGTTGAGAGTTGCTAGGAGACCAGTTGTGCTGTCAGGCTCAGGAGTGAGAACGTGTCGGATGGAGGGCACTGGGCTGGAATTCGTGTTATATACAAAACGTTCAATCACGCATGCCAGTGGGGCTGAGTCAGAATCAACCAGAACTAAAAACAGTCAGGAAAGTTTTCCTACCTCTTTTTTGTTTTTCTCTCTCTTTTTAAATATTTTTATATTTTCAGATATAGACTCCTGGTTAATGATTCCACAGTGGTATGGGATGCTTAGAAAATGGAATGCCTCTCGGAGGTAGATGGTACTGTGTTTTAAACCACCATTTAGAATGAGAAAAATAATCCTAAGCCCAAGGGGAGTTTTAGCTTCCTTGTTTTTGGAGTTCCTTTGATGTAGTTGAAATTATTAATCGGATGAATCATCATTGCTGAGTTAAAGTCAAGTCTCCTCACACTGTTTATAAGAGAAGACCAGAGGGTGTGTCCTTACCTGTACTGGAAAGATGTCATTGCTGATTTCTGTGTTTGTATCCAATAGCCAGTGTAGCCTTGAGCTTGTCATTTTTTTCTTTTTTTCTGTGAATTTCCTTTTTCCTCAGACAAATAAGGACAGAAATTGTGGATTACAACACCTTTTGGATTACTCAGCTTTATTTGATTCCAGTATCACAGACAGGTGACACCAACCTAGAATAACTTCTGTTCATTCTAGCTACATGGGTCACAAGGTAAACTTGAAATGGGAGACTAGGTGGATCTATAAGCAGATACTATCACTTTGTAAGAGTGTGCCCCTCTTAGTGAATTTATTCTTTCCTACCTTACATGGCAGTAACTTCTTTCATGTTCTAATTCATGTTGTTGGAGCTATGATAGCTGCCTCATCTTTGGACCATTAAGGTAGCATGTCACTGTATTTTAGAATTGCCCAGCATTCCATTTCCTAGAGCCAGGAAATAACTTCAGGGAATGTTCCGACTTTTGATACTTTATGGTCAAACACATCCTCTTTCTTGTGAAGATTCCAAAAAGCGGAGAGCACTTGCCTCTTGACATCCAGAGTGTGCTCCTTCCAAAGTACATAAATATCTCAAAATTAAGGACACTTGTCCTTAATTACTTCAGTTTTTACACACACACACACACACACACACGCAAGAAATATGAACTGACTAGATGAAATAAAATCTGCTCAATTCACATAGAATACTATGCAGAGCAACAGTTTATGTTACCACAAGTAGTATAAGACCAAGCTGGGTTTAAATATCGCTGGAGGATTTATCTGAAACATAGCTGAAGAGTAGTTTGGAGAAGTTGAACTATGAATCATTACGAAGTACAGATTCAGTCATATTGTTCCTCTAGTATAAAAGCTGTAGTAATCCCTCTACAGCATAAAGAGTCTGTCTGCCTTAGCCTGGAATGCAAGGCTCTCAAGCTTTGGCTGACCCATCCTATTGTTAATTCTTTTCAGGTACTGTAAATACTGGCCCAATCTCTCTCCTGCTTGTCTCTTCCTTGGTGCCCCTCTCTTCCATCTGTATATGTGTACATCCTACCCTTTTCTTTAAGGTCCTTCAGGAAGCTTTCTCTGTCCCCTGAAGTTAGGAAGAACACTTTCCTTTGTGTCCTCTGCTTAGTGCATTGATTCTTTTCTACTTTGAATGAGACTAACTTGTTTCATGTTCTGGTTTTTGCTACTAGGCTGTGAGCTCCTTGGGTACAGAGTCCCTCTCTGTTTTACTTCTGTATTGGTCAAAGGATCACCCACATTACATACTAATGAGTGATAGCAGAGTGGAGGAGTGGTATCTGGAAGAAGTGCTGTTTGTCTGGTATCCTCATTCAGAGTGAGTTGAGAGCAGCTGGTGCAAAATTAGAGGAGGAGAGGTTTTAAAAAGAAGTGATTGTGGCCAATGTCGTTCTAATTGTCCAAGAGTTTGATGCACTGTGTATGTTTCTCTCTATTTGCTTTCAGATCTTTTCTTTCTTCATTTTAGAAGGGTCCTAAGACTATGTATGAGGAAGGGAGAGAAAAAGATGTGGAACAATAGTGGACAAAAGAGTGCTGGTTAAGGAGACACTAGCTTGCCTTTCCTTGTGCACCAATGTCTCTTTTCATCTTTCCTCTGTGGCTGTAATGAGATGTGACTGGTTCTAGAATACTCATCCACACGCAGCTTTTGTAAATGTGAGAGTTAAATTGTGTTTGGAAAAGTGAAACATATCTTCCTCTTCACAGAGAAGCCTTAAGTGTGAGATTATAAATTGAGAATCATAGTGCTTAGATTTAGATTTGGACTCCCTGTAATAAGTGAGATTTTAAGATGAAGTGGTCCAGTTACACTTTAATGAATAAATTGAAACAGTGCAAGATGGAATGTTTTTCTTAAGTCACATAACTTTTCTGTGGAGTCTCAGAGTAACCCAAGTGTCCCAACTTGTAGATTAAGTGTCCTGTCTTTTGTCTGTGCAGTAGTATTTCTTAGTTTAATGATAAACATTTGTTTTATGATCTGTTTCAATAACTGATCCATCCACAAAGTGTACACTGCACTCAACAGTATTCTGTGTAACTTGTTTGTCATTGAAAAATCTGAGGCAAGGTTCATACAGCTGGAGACATGATACACCAAACAGTCTTATTGTAGCTCATGTGGGGTATGGGCTTAGTTCAAAAAGAGCAACAGTCTTTGGTTGCACCTGAACTGTCTGTTTCCATTATCACGAGCATCTCTTCCTTCCAGTCACATTTGTGGGACATCCACACACCACTGCACCACTGGCTTTGAAACAAATTCAGTTTGCCATCAGCCAAGCGGTAGACATTCTGGCCCCACTCTGCATGTGTCCTACTTTCGTTGAGCACACTGCAGTTTCTGAGCACACTGCTGTCATCGTCCTTCATTCACGGCCACCAGGGCTGTGGGGGCAGCTACAGTTCTTAGGCCAGATGAAGGAGTGCATGCCTAGCCTCAGGGCTTGATGATCCTCTTACCATCTATAGTCAAAGCGTGCCTGTAGTTTATTAGTTCAGGCTTGACTGGAAGTTGAAAAAAGGCATATTGTTTGCGACTCATTGTGAAAAATAAGGTTTATCAAAACTATCTGACAGTGGAATGACATCCAAGCCATTGTGGCATCTCTTCTCTGTAGCCCTAAAGAAGCAGCTGAGTGGTTAGAGTGAATGACCTCGTGGGCTTCCTTCTAACTCTGCTGCGAGCCTGCACAGAAATAGCCAGCATTCAATGGCTGGATTTATTTGTAATCCTTTTTTTTTTTTTTTTTTTTGGATATATAACACAGACACAGCAAAGTGTACAGCTCATAAGTCATAGCATGTACATCCTTTTAACAAAGACCATTTGCCATCTCCCACACTCCATTCAGACCTCTA
>NC_043704.1:77270191-77294623 GCF_006229205.1 Suricata suricatta
TGAATGTGAGACAGGAAACCATCAAAACCCTCAAGGAGAAAGCAGGAAAAAACCTCCTAGACCTCCACCGCAGCAATCTCCTACTTGTCACATCCCCAAAGGCAAGGGAAATGAAAGAAAAACTGAACTCTTGGGACTTCATCAAGATAAAAAGCTTCTTCACTGCAAAGGAAACAATCAAGAAAACTAATAGGCAACCGACAGAATGGGAAAAGATAGTTGCAAACGACATATCAGATAAAGGGCTAGTATCTAAAATCTACAAGGAACTCACCAAATCATTCTTCAGAAAGTTGGTGCCACATAATACTCTAAACAGTGGCAGCTGAGACGTGCTTTCTAGAACAGCTTTCTAGGTTATACTTAAGTGAAGGAAGCTGGGATAATTTGATGGATAAAAAAATTGGTCTTGTCATAATATGCATTTTTGGTTATCAATATGAAAAATCTTTAAAAATATGTTTATTAATCATTGTTCCCATCTTTTGTCCATTTTATTAAGATATTGATTTAAAATTTTTTTTAAGTTTATTTATTTATTTTTGAGAGAGAGAGAGGGAGAGGGAGAATCTCAAGCAGGCTCCGCAGTGTCAGCATGGAGCCTTATGTAGGGCTTGAACTCACAAACCATGAAATCATGACCTGAGCCAAAACAAGGAGTTGGGCACTTAGCCAACTGAGTCACCCAGGTGCCCCTGATTATTTTTCTTATTGCTATATGATAGGATTTATTTTATGGCAAAGGATATTAACACTGCAAATCTTTTTCCTAATTCACTATTGTTCCTTAAATTATCCCAAACTCAGACCTGAGATTAGAAGATTTATCCAGAACTAATTTGAAATAAATTTTAACTACTAGAAAAGTAAATTATGTTTTTAATCATTCTAGGTTTGCATCTGTTTGTTTGTTTCAACATTTGTGTGCTTAAAAAGACGCATGAATACTACAAGAAGATAATGACTATAATCTTTCCTGGAATAGAAAGTAGTGAAACAGCCCAATAGTGCTTTTAAAATTCTCATTGGGATAATTTGGACTAAATCAAACTATTCAATTTTTGACTTTTCTAATAAAAATTCATAGTGGCTGTCAACCAACATTTGCTCATGGATTAATGTAATGCAGAATTATTTGGGAATTATAGAAATAGACTGGACTTACATGTCCCTAGAACTGTAAACAAGATTTAACTGATTTGCCAGGGAAAAAATTATTGAATATTTTAAGTTTAATTTGATATTTCTAGATGTCAGATTCCTTTTAGATACTGGTACTAGAAGTTTATAATAGAAGATTTCAAAATTAATAGAAGCCCTTCAAAGGACACTTATTTTAGCATTTACCTTGTAAACATTTGGATACTGTCTGGATGCCTAAAACAAATCATGATTGCTAAAGCCAGTGGCATGGGATTTTGCTTAGTTCATGAATTTCAGTGCAAATATGTCATTCTGGAACATGTTGGAATTTACTGAGGAAATTAGGTACTTAGATTTGATGTATCTCTTGGAAGCTAGTAGACAAAATATTCTAGAATTCAGAATTAGAGCCAAGATGATCTTACTTTCTAAAATGTCTCTAATAAATTATTTTTCTTGATATAATTTACTCTGCTTTTAAATCTTTTGGACTCATTTAACAGAAGTTAAAGAAGTGAGGGCAACATACAAGTGTGAAACATAAAGCTGTAGCAATAGCATGGATTTTGAAGCTCATTTGAGGTGATGGAAATCCCTGCTTCAGGCAGACAATGTGTTTTTACTAAAGATAACTTTTTGAGAAGCGTGGCTATTAATATGGCTTGTTAGAAATAAGAGTGTTTGGTGTGGGAAGGAGAAATGGCTCTATAGACAGTCAGGATTTATTATCACTTATTGTCCTCCTCGCTGTGACGGTGAGGACTCCCTTCTTGGACGAGGAGCTCTTGGTTATAGCTCTTGGTTATGCTGGAGAGGAACAGGGGAGGGAACATGACTAAGGCAAATCCTGCACACTCCTTCATAGGACACATTCAATTTTTGTAATTTTAGAAACTCAGTTGGTATTCTTAGAACTTAGTTACCCCAAATGCAAGACAAGAATTCAACCAGATACTTTCCAGAACCCCTTCTACACCTTGTCACATATGGCGACCTCTAAGAAAATGAGGTAGATGTTGTCAGATGAGAGCAACTCCTATATTCACGATCAATTCCTCCAGCTCACTAGCTTCTGAAGGTACATAGATATGCTGCTTTCCTTTCTGTCTCAGTAATAATCACAATAATGTGAAAAAATACAATAGAGTAAAATAAATCTCTATAACGGTTAATCTGATATTAAAATTTTTGACTAGCACCTTGGATCTAGCTTCTTCCCTTTGCTTTCTTTTTTTAAATTTCTTTAATGTTTTTTATTTATTTTTGAGAGACAGAGAGAGACAGCATGAGCAGGGAAGAGTCAGAGAGAGAGGGAGATACAGAATCTCAAGCAGGCTCCAGGCTCTGAGCTAGCTGTCAGCACAGAGCCTGATGCGGAGCTTGAACCCACGAACCATGAGATCATGACCTGAGCCAAAGCCAGATGCTTAACCGACTGTGCCACCCAGGCACCCCTTCCTTTTGCTTTCTAAAGGGGTTCATGCTTGCAAGTCTTCATCTTTTCTTTTTTCTTTTTTACTCTTACATCATCAGTGTCTTTATAGCTACAAAATGCTATCAATGAGCTTATAAACCTACTTTAAAGCACCTATCTTAAAACAATAAATCTCCCTTCACTTTTTCTCCAATATCACAATATTAAAAACCTGTCTGGTCTTGCCATCTCTTCTGCCTCTTCCTCCTTTTTCTCCACAACTCATCCTAATTGGGTTTCTGGCTACACCACTGCACTGCAATGGCGCTCATAAATGTCCTCAATGGTCCGCAGCTTGCTAGAGCCAATGGTCAGTTATATGCTTCCAGCTTTCTTGACCTCTCAGCAGTATTTCACTTTCGTGATCTTGCATCTGGAACCCTAACTTCTCTAGGCTTCCCTTCCCTTATTCTTGCTAGATTTCCTTCTTTTAACAGACTGTTTTCCATATCTTTTGTTGGCTCTCTTTTTCTCTAGATCTGAGTGTTGCAGTGTCAGATCATTTCAGCCATTGAAGAGAGAGGCAGAATTTTAATACACAGGGATGAAGACTCAGAAAGCTGGAAAGAATTTGTAGTGAACTTTACAGGGAAGAAGTTCTGTCAGGTTGGAGCTTAGTGTAGGTGAAGGGGAGATTTATTTATGGAAGGAGCTTAAAATTTTCCATCAATATTAATAGCTACTTTGAGAGTAGGAACAGATTTCTAGGGACTGTGAATCCTCAATTTTCTCTAGCCTTGACAATGGTGAAAATCAAAAGGTGAGGTTGGTGAGCTAATTAAGCCCCATTTTGAGGGTGGCAATTTCCTTTTATTGGATACTGAAGTCTTAGCAATGTGCCAGAAGAGAAGCCAAGAATGTGTCACCGTAGACTTTCTTGTTCTTCTTGGTGTATTTTCTCCAGAGGGTACTACTCTAGAATCTGGAGCCAAACCACATCGAGGCTGATATTCATTCCTTAATTCACCAAATATTTGTTGAGTTTTTATTATGTTAAAGGCACTGGTGGGTGAGGCTGTCTTAGACAAATATACCAGATAATGAAATTTTTGTTGGAACTAATAATTAAAGTGCCACCTATGAAAATACTGACCTTTTCAATTTGAAGAACCTTTTTTTCCAGTTTCTCAGGATACCACTGGGCATGGGATAGTATATATAACACGAGTTTAGAAAGTCATAATAAGAGACTAGATCAGTTGATTTTTAAAAAAAATATTTGCAACTTTTTCTGATAAAAGTCTTAGAAATTTTACTTTAGTTTGAATTTTTTAGATGTGAAAGCATCAATAAGTAGGAGAACTGAAAATTGCTGCTAAAGAAAAAAATGCACTATTCAGATCAGCAAATTTCAGTCATCCTCCTGAGCAAAAAGGTGACTATTCTGTTCTATTCTATTCTGCAAATGTAGGTGATCCTTTTAAGTGATGAGACTTCTCATTCAGGAAATTGCAACTTTGGCCTTTATAAAACAACCCTGTCTGTACATCTTTCTTCCAGGAATATTGCACTGACCAAGCATGGGTTTCCAGAAAACTAATCTCCTACCTAGTATTACTCTATTACTTTAGGAATAGTTCTTAGGGCTTTGAGTGAGCCAAGTTTACCAAATCTGGTATGTCTAAGACCCAACAACTTTTGTGTGAGAAAAAGATGAACCTAACTTCCCATCAACATCTATGTGTGCTCAGCAGGGCAGAACACATCCTAGTGTGGCCAGGATACCAGGGGACCCACAGAGTTACTATTAAGGTTATGGTATCAGGAGTTTTATATTGTCTCAGAGGATGGGACAAAGTTTTCAGTTCTTGTTATTTAGCTGTTGATTTACTTTTAATTGCTTGTTGCCGTTCAACTAGGTTAATTTTCTTCTTAAAGTCCTTTCAGAATGTTTGCTGACATTGAATTCTCTTTAAAGTTCTGATAAAGGATTTTATAAGCGATTTATAAAATTTATCTTAGACATCTTTCATAAGTAGTTAAAAAACTATTTTTATCAGATACTTACCAGTGAGAAGAATCATAAGTGTATGCTTATGGTAGGTAAATGTGTCCATCCCATATGTAGACTGATATTAAATATCAGAGAGCAATGCAAAACCATTACTTATCCAAAAGAAAAACCAAAGAGATTGAGAAGACACAATTATGGAAAGGATACTGAAGATTTTCATTGGGAATTTTTGCATCACTAATTCTTTTTTAATTTATTTGTATAGATGAGGGAAATAATTAGTGAAATGGATATAGAGTCACACAAGTATTTGTGTCTTTACTTCTATGGAAGAAACATGGAGCTCAAGTTTCTAGAGTGTAGAAGAGAACCTCAAAATACTTTGTATTTCTTTGTCTTCCCTCTCTTCTTGTTCTTTTCTCTTCCTTTACTTTTTGTTCAATGAATACTTCTTGAATGCCATATATTAGGCTTTATACAGGGGAAAAAGATAGCTCAGACTCCAATCATGTCTACTAAGAGCCACGGATCTGATAATGGAGACATCTTATTACCTGCCCCCCCCCCACACACACATTATAGTTAAATGTAAAGATAACCAACTTGCAAATATAGTGGAGAGAATTACTTTCAGTTAAGGACTGTCAGGGAAAGCAGTATGCAGAAAGTGACATTTGAATTGGATCTTGAGAAGTTGGAAAGGGAGGCATTCAGAAGATATTCTAGACAGGAAGAATTCCATAAGTGAAAGCACAGATGAGGGGCTCAATGGCTTTTTTTTTTTTTTTTTTTTTTTTGGAAGCTCTGAATAGACAAAGCCAGAGATGTAGGTTGGAGCCAGATTGTGAATGAATTTGAATGGCGTATTAAGATATTAAGAATTTTATATTATAGATGGTAGGTCTTAAATGATTTTAAGCAAAGGAATTTCACTGTCTGATTTGTGAAACTGATTGCAAGACAGACTGATGGGACATAGATGGAGGCTATTGTAATAATCCAAAAAGGCTTTCACCTTTGGTGAAAAAGGCAGATATGACAACCAAATATTCTATGGGCATTTTATGTAAAATTAAGGGCATAGCAATATAGACAAAACAATATTTCTTTTCAAATGCTGAGTTGGCCAAGGTTTTAGCTAGAAAGAGGGAGAGCAAGAACAAGCAAGCCATCAGTTAGAATGGCATAGGTACAGAAAAAAATAATCTCTGTGTCTTTATTTCTATAACTCTGGCTGTTACAAAAGAGAAACTCCTAAATCTCAGTGGCTTAAAACAACAAGAATTATTCTTACATAAAATCCAAGTGATGGTGGGTGGTGGTGGGGAGTACTCCCCTCTGACATCTTCAACAAATGGCTTTCAGGGTCATGTGGGGTATTGATATCTGTCAGCCAGTTGGTAGAAAAGAGAGGAGAAAGAGTCCAGGATTATGTGGGAGGCTTTTCTGGGCCAGGGCTGGAAATGGCATAAAACACCTGCATCCATATTTCATTGCCTGTGTCCGTCTTGTGGCCACAATTAATTCAAAGGGGCTGAGAAATATACTCTAGCTTTGTGCCTATGGTAAAAAGTAAGCAAGTTTAGCAAACAACTAGGCAAACTTTGAAATACTAACGTTATCTGCTCTGACCCTGGGAGAAAGTGGATTCCGTAATGGAAACCTTGGACATCTTACATTTTGGGAGCATCCTATTACTTCCCTCTGCCAGGAACATGCTCAAGATACCATTCGGGGGCAGGGGACTTGCAAAACTGTGCAGAATTTTATCGTTTTGAAATGTGGACAATCTTTATGTTTTTAAAATATATACATTTAGATGGTCACTTCAGTGAAGACTGGGAATGTGCTTGCCATGTACCTATTCCCAGTGCCTATCAGAGAGCCCTACCCATTCTGAATTTCAATTAGGAGAGGTCATATATATATATATATATATATATATATATATATATATATATACACACACACACACACACACACATATACATACGGAAATGCACAGAGACTAGAAATATACATGAGCTGTTAATTGTACTTATATCAAGCTATAAAGTATGTCCCTGTTTAAAACTGTCAGTTCCACTCTCTGAATATCCATATCCAGCTCATCTACCATTGATTTGTCTCGTGACTCACTCTTCAAAAAGGATCAGAAACAAAATGACCTAACTGTGTCCTAGAATTTTGTTATTGAGAATGTTTACTCTAAGTTTATTTTATTTTGATGTTTATTTAGGGTTAGTTTAAACTTAGCTATGTAAATTTAAAATCAACTGTGTAGTTGAATCTAAGCAGACTCAAATGTAACATTACACACACACACACACACACACACACACACACACATACACACACACACACACAGAATGGAGGTTCCTCAATTTCATTCCTTGCAGAAAATAGTTAAGCCTTCTTCACTGGCAAAGATTAAGATTCAAGGGACTAAGGAAGGATTCCAGAATAAAGAGATAGAATTTCATTTGAAGGATGGAAGTATTTGAATACAGTTGATATGGGATGTCTGTGATAAAGAATCAAGGGCATTCCAGGGAGCTGGGGAGAACTTGGGGGGAAAGGGCATCATTTTGTTCTTATTGCATATTGAGAAGTAAAAGTATGCTGAAATTGGAAAAGTAAATTGGCATATTATGGAGGACCTTGAGGAAAAAGAAAGTCCATCTGTCATTTATTGAGTACACTAGACATTTTACATTTTTTTGGTCATGTATTTCTCACAACATGAGTAGTTGTTTTCTGTATTCTACCATGGGAAAACACATTGAAGCCTAGACAGATGAAGAATCTTGCCCGAGGTCAATTGGTGATATGCTAGGATTCAAATCCATACTTGCACGAATCTTAATATGTGTTGCTTTTATTACATTATACTCTGTTTCTTCCAAAGGCAATGAGAAATCCTTAAAGATTTTGTAAGAGAATACAGGAGTATATTTACCCATTAGGCACTAATTTGCCTAATGATTAGGAAGGAGACAAGACTTAGAGGTTCTGGTGGCTTTAAGTAGAAAATTGGAGAATAAGAAATGGTCTGTAGGACATTGTGGAATTAGACTTTGCAAGGCTTAGTATTGTTTACATACAGTAGGAGAGGTTTGTACACAAATGGGTGACCTGACCTATTTCTGTCTCTGAATTTTGTGGTTAAATATACATTCCTATTACCCTGCTGCTGGTCATTGTAATTCCTGACCTTTCCTTGAGCCATTGCCTGCCCTCCCACCTTATTGCCGGAGTGTTTTGTTAAGGACATAGAAGCATATTGCACTAAGTAAAATCTTCCCATAAGCTCCTTGCATCAGCTTTTCAATGAAATATGTGTTCTTTTGAAATATCAGTTCCCCCTCAGTTGAAATTAGTACATAGTAAATTCCCTAACACAGCATACTATGAGTGCTGTCCTGAGGCCCAAGGAAAGAAAATGGATAAGGGATTGTCAGGCAATTGTTGGGGAAGTAAGAAGAAAGGAGAACACGGAAAGATATTTTGTTTTCTTTTTTATTTCAACTCAATGCCTTTATGAATGCACCATGGTCAGAGACAATGACACTGGGGCACCTGGGTGGCTCAGTCTGTTGGGCATCTGACTCTTGGTTTCAGCTGAGGTCATGATCTCATGATTCATCTGTTTGAATCCTGCATTTTCTCTCTCTCCCTCTCTCTCTCCTTCTCTCTCTCTGTCCCTCTCCTCTTTGTGCATGCTCTCTTTCTCTCTCAAAATTAAATAAATAAACTTTAAAAAATTAAAAAAAAAAAAAACCATTGCACTGTATGTGCTGAGAGTCTTACCGTCAGGAATGAAGCAGGCACTCAGTATAGCACCGGGAAATCAAGATAAAGCAAGCCAGGTAATCATACCTGCCATCCCTACTCTCCTGTTCCCTACACCCCCAGAGTCCAGCTCCAGCAGGTCCAGGGCTCCCTGAAGGATGGACGGTGGCGGCAAAAAGGAGTGAGAGTGCCTTGACTTTCTTTTCTGATCACCAGGCAGGCTACTCTACCCTGACCGGAGTCAGTGTTATTTATTGAAAAAAAATGTATGGGGTACAAAACAGAAGTGGCAATTGCCTTAGACAATAATTTCTGAAAGCAAATTCTTTGGTATATAAAAATTTCCCAGAACATGGATTGGTGGGAGACTCATGCATAATCTTTACCAGTAGAGATTGAAGTAGGTGTCTAGATGCTATCACATGGGGGAGAAAGGGATCTTTGGCATTCAAACACAAGGCAAAGTTTTTAGCATAGCAAAGGCAAAAGTTAGGTCTTTGTGAGCAGGGGTCAATAGCTTGTTTTCTGAGAGAAGAAAAACAGGTTTTCTCGGGAAATGTAACATTTGCTCCTATAATCATAAAAGAAGAAACTGCTATAACAAGCTTTTTCACAAGGTACAATTCACATATTTTTAGCATAAGAAGGCAAGTCACTCCTGATATTAGTCAGGCGCCTTGGGGGTCAGTGCTCAAGCAGAAATTGAGTGGGGGTTGAGTGGGTGAGATGCAGGTCGCCATCTGATGGTGGGAGGCCTTGCACACCCGCCTTACTTCAGAGATGGCTCCCAGCACTGCACTGCTAACCTAATAGGTGGATTTTGGCTTATGATGCACTCTGAAAAAAACTCCAAAGTTTTTACAATCAGATTCACCCATCTGTGAGACAGTGGGACAAAATGGTACAAATTATAGTTTGATGTGAAATCATTGCTTTGTCCCTTGGGGATATACTACATCTCAGGAAATAGAGATCATAGTCTAAATTAGGCTATTGTGTGACTAAGGTTCAGTTGCTTAACAGAGGAATGATGTCTTGACCAAAAGCACGCACAACTACTGAAAAAAAAATACGAGCTGGAATTACAGCAAGTCAGAGGGAAATACTTCCATGACTCACTGACTGTTTAAAATATCCAGGAAATTTTTCTCTGAAGTCTGATTTGGCATTCATGGTATCTCTAATTCCCACAAAATTAATATGTGAGCTTGAATAGATTTTGTGTTCACTTGTAACTTTCAGAAACTTGGCAGCTTTGGTTGTTGAATGACTTACAAGTTAGATATGAACTTCCTTACACATCTTAAGCCTAATTTAAAAATAGATGCCCTGGGTTAGGATTTAGCTTTACGGTTTAGTAGTGGTGGTAGTTACTGTATTTTTAAAAAGCTACTTCTTTCCCTTAACCTTCAGGCATTTGGGGAACCTTAAAAGCAGTGAATTTGGTGCCTCCCTCCAAAAGCTGTTTAAGGGTAAACATCTCCAGCTTTTTTTTTTTTTTTTAACAAAACCCAGATATTTCTCAGGCATTGTTTCAGGTATTGGATTATAGTTAAGCAAAATGGTCACATCAAAATGTTCAAAACTCTTAAGTTAAACAGATTTTATATATAGCCAGTTGTTAAAAGAAGTTTTTTGATTTTGGCCAATGCCTTAATATCTGAGTAGCCCAAGATTATTACTTTGAATTTTTTCTTTATTGATCTGTTATAACTGGTAAAAAAAAAAATCTTTTATCTTTGCTCTTAAAAATAGAACCATGCCTCGTAGAGTTTACCAGTGTAATTTACTTAGAATCATGATGGTACTCCTTGGCCTTACAAAAGCTGATGATGAGCAGAAACCTGCATGGCTTGAAACTTTCATTGTGTGAAAAACAAGAAGTCAGATGGACTTGTGAACAGAATATGTCGTAAAGGGAGCTTGGTTAGGGCTCTTGCAGGATACTAAAGGAAGTTCAAGAATATATCTGTCTTGGTTTATTACTTGGCATTCAGTTGTCTTTCACATCCTACAGTGCTAGCAGGACAAGGACATCAGCACTAGTGGAAGGTGGCCAGGGTTGTTGGAGGGTGTGATACAGTGTAGGTGAATGGCACTGGGAGTGCAGTAGAGCATTGAAATAAGGATATAATGATGAATGAGAAAATGTCACTTTTTCCATTTCTGGCAGTTCATGGCTCTCTCAGTCCCTTGGTCTTTGCTTCTTTCATGATGACACCATGGCTGCAGATACAGAGGAGGAAATGACCTCCATGATGGCCATTTCCAATTTTCCCTTCTCCAGTGTCAGATGAGAGTGTGTGCTTTTGGTGCTGCCTGGTACAGCATGCTGAGAGTCTCTTACTCCTGGGGATTGTCCTGACATGATACATTGGACAAGCACATACTGAGCCCTTACTGTGTGCACCAGCTTTATAAAAGTGTAGAGGATATAGACCTGCTGTTCCAAGGACACAGCCAATGGGGAGAGGCAGCCATGAAGACAGTTAATATGCTCTTGTGGCATGTTGGGGGTGATAGAGGCATGCCCACAAGGCTACAGAAGCATGGGGTAGGGAGCTACTGCAGCTTCCCCAGCTGCTAGGGTACCTCCCTGGGCCAGCTTCCTCTCAGCCTTTGTCCCAGGGAAGTGGTGGGTACCGGGAGACCATCCAGAAAGGTGTTTACCAATGTAGAACTTCCACAACTGGATGTTTATTGTTGGTAACTAATAAGAATGTCCTCTTCCCCCAATCCATTAAGCTAGTAACACAGCAGGAGAAGAAGAAAGCCACTGTATGTCACTACAAAGACTCTCTGGTAAAAGCCAAATTTCTCCCTGAAAGAAATCTCACCTTTGTTTGGTGAGTTTCTTTTGTACGTGCGCCTTCTCGGTCTTTTCCAACATTCTTTTATTATTAAGGAAGAACACTATGACCCCTTGCACAGGGTTAAAATAACAGAAGTAGCTGGAATGAAGTTTGGATTTTGCTGACCCTTTTACATCCTCCCTATAACTTGCTGTCTGTATCAATAAAGTGGGGGTATGAGTCAGGAGGGGCCTTCTCTCAGCTTCAGGCATGTTGTTGAAGCTGTGAAGGCAATTAAATCTCTTTTGCTCTTTTAAGTTGATATAAACATGTCACCCTTCCCATTCCTGGCCATTCCCCTTCTTCCCTTCACTCCATCTCTGTTACCAAGTTGTTTGCTGCATTCTTGGGATCATTTACTCCCCATTCCATCTCAGAACTTTGACCCATGTTTGAAACCCCAAGAGCCTGTCTCTTGCAGTTCCTGTGGGTCCTAGGAGTTTTGGCCCGTGTTCAGGGCATACTTTTACCTTCTAGGGGGTTATTAGTATCCATGATCTTTACTCTGAGGTTAAAATAAAAAATCTGTAAGAAATTTGATAAATGCTACTTGTACACAGAAGAATATCACTTACTACCATCTTATTGGAAAAGGACTAGGTCTTCAACAAGCCGATTGACAGACATCTTTGTCCAAGGCATTGTGCTGGCCTCTTAAGGGCACATGTAGAAGAATATGCACTCTCCTAAGTGATTCTAAGTCATGAACTGCTGAGGTGAACTTGGGAGATTTTGTGCTTTCTCTTGGACTGTTTTCTTGGGGTGGGGTGGGACAGAGAGAAGGGCCTTCATCCTCGTTTTGATCTGTCCCAGCTGCTTCTCTGTCTCTACTACCTCCATCTTCCATGGCAAGATCCCAAATTATTTTCTTATTTGTGACTATTTCAGGCCGAAGGTCAACTGTGCATATTAGCACTAGGAATGACTGAGAAAGAAAAAGGAGAAGGGGAGAAGAGCTCCCTATGGGTGACCCTTCCCATCTTATGCTCTGAAACCACCCCTCTACCACCCAATACGTTTCCTAGTTCATTTTTCTTCTAATTCCTGTGTTGTTAAGAAAAAAACCACTGTTAATTTTTTTTTAACATTTTTTCATTTTTGAGAGACAGAGTGTGAGTGAGGGAGGGGCAGAGAGAGCGGGAGACACAGAATCTGAAGCAGCCTCCAGGCTCCGAGCTATCAACATAGAGCCTAATGCGGGGCTTGAACTCGTGGACCATGAGATCATGACCTGAGTTGAAGTTGGACACTTAACTGAGTCACCCAGGCACCCTGGAAAAATGCTTTTAATAGCTGAAGTTTGGTTTTGTACTGAAATGTAGATGAATTAAAAATTCTGCCTAAAATAAACACCTCACACCACACCACCTCTAGTTGGCTCACCTTTCAGCAACTTTTCCTCTTACCAGAGAGACCTATTAGGCGGTGTGGTAGCTTCTTTCTTCCTCTTCAGTGTCTGCATCATTAACCTAGATGGACACCTATAGGAAATCCCACAAAAAACAAGCACTTGCTCCAGATGGAGGATGGTTGCAGAATTCTGTCTGTAGGGTAACGAAAAGGGGCAGCTCTGGGAAAGGGGGCCCCTGGAGAGAGCTGTGAGGGGGAGCAAAGGCCTCAGCAGCTCCTGAAATTTCCCCAGGGACTTAGCCTCTTCTGGCTCTCTCTGAACCTGGAGAACCAGTCAGTGCTTCTCAAACTTTCTTCTGCATACAAACCACTTGGGTGATTTTGTTCAAATGTGGTTTCAATTCAGGAGCTCTGGGGTAGAGCCAGAGATTAACATTTCTACCAAGTTCCCAGGTAATGCTTTTGCTTCTGGTCTGAGGATCACACTCTTTGAGGAGCATGACTCTAAGACCTACCCATCAGTATGTAAAAGGAAGCAGGACAAGAAGATATTTAAAGTCAAACCATCTGAACTTTTCAAAATTGATTTATAGGTGGTGCTGAATTCCATCTCTTTCTGCTCCAGTTCCCCTCTCCCCCCTCCTTTTTTGTCTGAAGGTTGGCAGCAGCTCCATCAGACCTCTCTGCTATAAGTGAACCCAAGTTACCCCTGGGATGAGGTCATATTTTCCAAAGACATGTTTCTAGTCTGTGGTGAAGGGTGGGGAGGGGGGGTCTGTCTGAGCAGTTGAGGTCTGGGAAGTATAGCCTGTGTAAGATAGAGCAGAGTCTGGGCAGAGCTTGGATTTGAGAACATTCCCCAGGCAGGGAAAGTGGGGGGCATGGGTTTCTCTAACCCAGTCTTCTCGACTTATGGAAATAGACTCTGTGCTGGCTTGTTCCAGGCATCCCAGTGGCCTGCGGCTAGAAAAAAAGTCTGTCATTTCTCTTGGTACCTATAAGCTTAATTAGAGTTTAAGTCTCTTAAAGAGGGATGAATTAACCCAGATTATCATCCACACCTTCTTGAAATTATGCTCCCCATAGATTTGGCCTTTCAGTGTTCAATAATGTGACTTATAAGAAATATATATTTGATCATGCAAATGACCAAATATGTATAATTTCTCATATATTTCTTATATATATTTGGACTTTGTCCAAGGTTCCTGGCTGATAGCTTTTAAAGCCTTGGAAATTACTGTGCTAAAAGCCAAAATGGTCTTCTGTTATGTTAATGAGATGACTTTTAGAAGCCCTTTGGTGACCTAAGGATGAAGACTGGTTGCCAGGAGAATCCACCAGGTGATTAGAGAGTTGGAATGTTTAATCTCACCTCCTGGGGAGGGGAGAGGGGCTGTAATTGAGTCTCAACTTCATTGAGACTGAGTTCACTTGCCAATGGACAATGATGTAATTGGTCATGCAGGTGTAATGGAGCATCCTATAAAAACCACAAAAGGATTGGGGTGTTTCAAGCGCTTCTGGGTTGGTGAACACATGGATGTGTGGGGTGAGTGTCATGTCTAGGGAGAGCACAAGAGCTCTGTTTCCATTCTCACATAGTTTGACCTATGTCCCTCTTCCATCTGGTGATACTTGAGTTGTATCCTTTATAATAAATTGATAATCTAGCAAGTAAACAGGTTTCCTGAGTTCTGTGAGCCACTCCAGAAAGATAATTGTACTCAAGGAGGGGCTTATTGGTACCTCCAATCTATAGGCAGTATGGCAGAAGGACAGGTAAACACCTGGACTTGAGGTTAGTGTCCAAAGTGGGGTGGGGGGAGCATGGAGGTGGTGGTGGGATCTTGAGGGACTAAGCCCTTAACCTGTGGAATCTGATGCTGTCTTTGGGTAGATACTGATAGAATTGAGTTGAACTATAGGACACCAAGTTGGTGTCTAAAGAATTGTGTGTTGGTATAGGGGAGCCCCACCATCCCAGTGTCAGAATTGGTTGTAGAACCATTTTATAGAGTTTCAATATCAAATAGAATGAGGATATTTTTAAGATTTCCAAAATTCATTTGAGAAAAATCTAGTTAAATTTACATAATTTTTTATAGATATTTATTGAACCAACTGCTATGCAGAGTCTCTGTGTTGAGTACTTGGGAATACAGCTGATAACCAAAGGGAGGTGGTAACTGCCCTGATGGGACTGCCTATACTTTAGTTGGGGAGACAGCCAATTAACAATTCATATTAGTCTATTAGGGGGTGAGGGGCTGCCATAACAAAATACCAGACTGGTAGCTTAAACAACAGTCATTTGTTTTCTTATAGTTATGGATGCTAGAAGTCAAAGATCAAGGCTTCATGTCATTCCATTTCTGCTGAGAACACTCTTCCTGGCTTGTCAACAGCTACCTTCTCTCAGTTCTCACATGGTCTTTCCTCAGTGCATGCACAAAGGAAGAGATAGAAATAAAGATAGAGAGAGAGAGAGAGAGAGAGAGAGAGAGAGAGAGAGAGAGAGAGAGGAGAGAGAGAGAGAGACAGAGAGAGGGAGAAGCAGAGAGAGGGAGAGAACACTGTCTGATGTCTCTTCTTATAAGGACACTAATCCTATGGATCTCATTTAACAGTAATTATTTCCTTAGAGGCCCCTTTCTCCAAATAGGGCTTCAACAAAAGAATTTTGCAGAGTACACAAACTTTTAGTCTACAACATAAACATCCAAATAAGACCTAATTACAAATTCTGATACATACCAAGAAGGAAAAACATAAAGGTTCTTTTTTAGAGCTGTATTCTATGCAATTACTTTATAAAGATTACTTTTATCCATCAGAATATAAATCAGTAAAGCTAGCAACATAAAATTGAGAATGATAGTATAGTTTGTGTGCCTTTTTGGAAACCAGAGTTTATTTTATTCATACTTGCTACAATGTCCACATAGTAATCTTCAGCTTTCTTCAAGAGAATATGATTGGTTTGTGAAATATGACTATCGCCTGACCCTTGTAATTAACAGATACCTTACATATCTAAATACTGGGCGTTTTGGTGTTTAGTAAAACTAAGGAAAGGGAAAAATAACATTTCATATCTGGCAAGGATTACTATCCCAAAATTTTGCTAACATTTTTTCTTAGCATCTAAAATCTTCATTACTTGAATTGAGAACCTTTTTGTTATCATGGTTGTTATTCAAATAAAAGGGTGTAATTTAAAACACATTAGTATGGGGATGACTGGGTGGCTCAGTCAGTTGAGCATTTGATTATTGATTTTGGCTCAAGTCATGATACCAGACCAGGGTTGTGGGATTGAGACCCAGGTTGGGCTCTGCACTGAGCATGGAGCCTGTTTAAGGTTCTATCTCCCTTTACCCTGCTCCTCCACTCACACACACACACACACACACACTCTCTCTCTCTCTCTGAAAAATAAAAATTTTAAAAAATGAAACAAAATACATTATATGAATTTCAGTTTTTCAGACTTGATTTTACAAAATTAAATATAACGTCACTCTTTGGCTAAAGAATAATCAACTTGAGAAACTAAATTGGATGAGTAATAAGACTACTAAACATGAGACTGTCTATTATCTGCACCTTGTTATTATTGCTAACTCTAAAACGCACTATTAAGACTTGTTTACGAGCAAAGAGGTCAGTGTTCTCTGCCATGTAATTTCCCTATCACACATCCTGTTTCTACTGGGGAACATAGAGGGTCCTCTGGTTGCTTGAGGTCCCTGTTTCAGAGAGCAAGGACAGTGTGTGTTCTCCATGCCCCCGACTGCTGAGGAAGGGGAGAGGGCTTGGAAAAGTCTAAGGAACATTATATTTGACTTTCCTACTGTACTGCTTCCAAGACCACTCTTAGAGAATTGTGTTCAGTTTTGGACTAACCATTTAAGGGAGATATTGAAGGGGGAAACTACTCAAGATGGAGAATGAGACAGTATGGGAGATACAACTCTATAATGTGAAGAAGGGAGACTATTTAGTTTAGTTCCCTTGGTTCTTACCCATCATCCTGGGTGGGATGGAGAAATTAGGGTAGTACCTGAGAGCATCTCCACATGCCTGATGGCCATGTAGAATCCCTGTTGTCCTACAAAACTTGGATTCATAGGTGAACATTTCAGGATCATAGAAACTGCACAATGTAAGTAAAAGCTTGGAAGCAAAGGTTCATAGATGATGGGCTGTTTTGGGTAGAGGAGGGAGTGATATTGGCCTCTTCGTTGGGGTCTAATCCAAGCTTTATGAAGAGTAAAGATATTATACATGATAAAGAAGATCCTAGTGCAAACAGCTGACTATAAGTCAGTAGAATCTCTCCCAGGGCTGCAATTCTATGATTTTTCTTCCACCCTTAAACACACACCCCAAAGATAAGACAAAGCCAGCCAGATGTCCCTTCTGAGATGAACTCTCAAGTCATTCTGAGTAGCAGGTGATGACCTCACCGGATCCTCAGAGAACAGGTGCCTACTTTTAAATTATTCATAATGTGGGTTCCTCCAACATGATCTTCTTGAGACCACCATAATTATATAAGCCATATTCTTTCATGCCCTAAATAGCTTTATTGACAATAAAGTAAACATTTAGAAACTAAAGTGTGGATGGATGGGGATGAGGGACTCCAATTAGGCATTATTTCAGTGACCTGACTTTTGCATTAGTGGTTTCAGAGTGTAATGAAGTGTTAGTGGTTAAGAACATAAGAGAATGAAGTCTACTTATAGCCCTCTACGTACATGGTCAGTTGATTTCCAATTAAGGTATCATGGCAATTCCGTGGAAAAAGGAAAAGTTTTTTAAGCTAATGGTGATGGAAAGATTAGATAGCCATACACCAAAAAAAAAAAAAAAAAAAAAAAAAAGACAATCCTTATCTCACATCATATACAAAAACTAATGATTTCATATATTAGTTGAACGAATTACAATGAATGAATTAGTTGAATGACTTACAGAGCAAAGCATAAGAATTGAAAGTATAAAATTTCTGTAAGAAAATATAGGAGAAAAATCTTAGTAATTTTAGATTTGGTTATTATTTCTTAAATAGGGAATGAAATGCACAAAATATAAAAGAAAAAAAAGTAAGAACTTTGGCCCCATCAAAATTTAAAAGGATTTCTTTTCAGAAAACACTTATAAGAAAAGGCAGCCATGGACTGGAGGAAGTCATTTGCAAAATACTGTCTGACAAAGGACATGTATCTACAACATATAAGGAATGCTTATAATTCTGTAAAAAGAAAACCCAATTAAAAAAACAGGAGATGATTTGAACTGACACCTCACCAAAGATGATGTATAGTTGACAAGTATAAGAAAAGATGCTTACAATCATCAGAGAAATTAAAGACTTTAATCTGAAGGTTTTTAGCAGCTTTAATTGTAATTGTAATTATTTGTAATTGCTAAAAGTTAGAAATAAATATCCATTAATAAGAATATGGTGAAACAAATTATAGTATTGACAGACAATGGAACACTACTCAGCAATACAAAGAAATAAATTACTGAGATATGCAGCACCATGGTTGAATCTCAAGCTATTTTTGCTGAGTGAAAGAAGACAGATAAAGAGGTATGTGCTGAGGTGCCCAGGTGGCTCAGTCAGATGAGCATCCAACTCTTGACTTCAGCTCAGGTCATGATCCTAGGGTTGTGGGATTGAGCCCCACATCGGGCGCTGTGCTGACAACATGGAACGTGCTTGATATTCTGTCTCTCTTTCCCCCACTGTCCCTTTCCCCTATTTTCACTCTCTCTCGCTCTAAAAAAAAAAAAGTGTATGCTGTTTAATTCATTTTATATAATTAAAAGAAACCTCAAAAAACATAAAAATATAGGAAGCGGATTGGTGGTTGCCTCTGAATAAGCAAAGGGAAAGAGATGGATTACAAAGAGGTACAAGGAAACTTGTAGTGGTAAAGGATATATTCGTGGTTCTGATTGTGGCATGCTTTCATGAATGAATACATATGTCAAAACTCATCAAATTGCACTCTTTAATTTGTACAATATATCAGTCATCAGTTATACCTTAGTAAGGATTTATATATATGCTTACCTATGCATACATGCACACACATATATAGATATACACACTTATATAAATGTGTTTGCATACAGATACGTTTAGTTACATACACTTACACATGCACAGCCATATATTCTTGGTCAAGTTAATAGCCTCTCTGCCCTCAGTTTAATTTTATGTAAAATGGTGATATAATATTCCTTTCCTCAATGGGAGAGCACCAGTGCTGAGCACAGAGCAAGAGCTCGATAACATTAGCCAAAATTATTACCCTGTAGTGATCATTGGTTTCATTCTGCCTCTTATTTTTTCCTTTATTTTTGTGAGCATCTGTATTACCAGGAACAATTGTGTTCCTTCAGGAACTATTTTTTTTTGAACTTTTCATTTGTTTTTTACTTGTCTGTTTAGTATGTTGGTTGGTTGCAAGATCTGACTCTTGTGGAAGACTTAATAGAACAAATGGCTGTGGAAGACTTTCAAACGGCATTCCCAGGCCTGAGAAGGGAAAACCTTGTGCTCAGAAACTTTCCATCCTCCTCCACAGCTGAAATGCCTCCTTTGGCTGAAATGCTTCCCTCAGCATTTCTGTTTTGAATACCCTTTCTTGAGAGATCCTAACCCAGCTGCAAGAATTCAATGTGGGCCGAAACCTGGCAGATTAAATCTTGGGGAGGGAAAATGATTTGAAAGTAATATTTGTTCTTAAAATGGCAAACTAGCATTGCACATTTTTATTATTTTCTGTGTTTCACTTAAATGGTTGGGGATTTTGTCTATCAATGACACTTGGATTTGCCAAATGGCAGATTTCTTTTGATTCTTTTAATTTTTTAAAAGAATATAGACTAAGCTATAACTTTTCGAAATCAACTCTTCTTTAAGTAACATCTCATCAGTGCAGCTACTGAATGCCCACAGTTTGTATCTATTTTTTAAAAAGGTGTCTAGTGGTACAGAAGGTTGAGTAAAATAGCTAATCTATTTTATATTAAATTGCATTAGTTGAGCAAAGGGTAAAATGGTATTGTTTAATGCCATAAAATTCTATGTCATTTTTTTCCCTGTTCCCATTTTATTATAGAGAAGGAAAACAAAATCCTTGCCACGTACTGATTGCCTATCCTTGTGACTAAGGTGATTTTCTTCAGTTGCATCCTTGCTCTTCTGTCATTCAAAGTGACTGTTCAGCTACTGAGAGCCTGCTTCCTTCAGATCCCAGTCTACACAGACATCAGTTTTCATTATCTTCATCCTGGACCTGCAACATTCATAATGTATCATGTCACATTATGGTATTATTACTAATTTCATAGAGGGTGGATTAATATAAATGACATTATCTCAGCTATGAGACTGCCTACTTGGGCTTGCAGGTCAGGACATTGCTACTAATATCTTAATTTTAAAAGACATTTGACAGTGTCCTTTATTATATTCTAATATTCATGACCAGCTAGAGAAATATGTTCCGACTGGTATTACACGTGGGTTTGTAACTGCTTGAAGGGTGTCAAATAAGGAATCAGTATTAAACCAGAAGAAGGACTCTAGTAGTAAGTATTGGGGTAGCCTAAAGGGGTAACATATACATAAAATGGAGATAACTTGATAAGATAACAGAAAAGAGAGCCCACTTATTGTACAGAAGAGTCTCTGTGATGGAGGGCAAAGGGAATCTAGCCAACTTGTTCTAACATTTTTTCAAAAAACTCACATGTACACCACACTTAGCTATAAAACTTAGGAGAGAGACTCAAAAGTTTTAGTAAAGTAATGGGGATCCATGATAAGGCATGTCCTCCATACAAAAACAAGATCTAGGACTGCATCTGAAGAAGCATATTAGACATTCTGTGTTCACTTCCCTGTTAGCTTCTCTTAAAGAAGACATACAAATAGGACTAGAATGTGTAATTTGACACATTCATTTAAGAATTGGAGGGTTTTTTTTTTCCTGCAGAATAGAAGACTGTGTGGGAATATAATTGTTGCCTTCAAATGTCTGAAGAGCTGTCACAGGAAAAGAGGATTACATTACTCTTTCTTTATTCTTCCAAAGTGCAAAATCAGAGGCAGTGTTGGTAGTGATAAAGAAGTAGCTTATGGCTCAACCTTAGAAAAATTATACTTTGACTTAGATCTGTTGTAGAACAGAGTGGACTTTTTGGGAAAGTAGTGATTTTTTTCACACAAGGAAAATTCAACCAGAGACAGTACAAACACTTTGGGTTCATTTAGATTAGCATTTCTCACTGCCAATCAACTAGTTCTGAGAGATAGGACACAAAGTATCACTCCCACAGATGGTCACAATGGATGTCAGCATATTAGTGTTTCTGAAGGTCCCACAATGAAGACACCTATTTAACTTTGTGTAACCCAGCATGTCTCAAATTTATTTAAGTCCTAAAAAGTCCACATTTTGTGAAAAAAAAATATGATTTTTTGAGAAATTAAGAATGATTGAGAAATACAATTAAAGCAGGGAGATCTGATGGCTTTGAGTCCATGAAAACCATTCTCTTCATATTTATTAATACACTGTGTGTGTGTGTGTGTGTGTGTGTGTGTGTGTGTGTGTATCAGAGTGTGGGTTTTAAGGCCTGTTTATATATAACTGACAATTTTGAGACATAGTTTTTGACAAGGTTGATAAATTAATGGCATGATGAATAAATAATCCTTTAAGGATTCCAACTACCTCAAGAAAGCTACAATTCTTAACTTTCCCTCAGAGAGGTCATGAAAGCCAAATATATTTACCACACATCATCAACTGCTCATCAACAGAAAAGTAAGGCCATAACCCCAGAAACATTTTTTTCTCCTCCCCTTCACTCTTCTGCCATTTAGGCAAAGAGCCAATTTCTTGGAAGTGGTGAGGGAGGGCAGGGAGGGATGTGAGAGAATACAGGATTGAATCATATCTTAAACATCTGGTTTTATTTTTGTGCAAGCACCGTGCACAGAACTTAATTAATGTGACTGAAAATAACCATGTGTCTGCTGAAACCTTGGGTAGACCTTGTGTACGCGTTCTTCTCGTTCCTACGCTCTCTGACCCTGTGCTCCGTATCACACCGTCAGGATTTAGTTATGAGCAGGAGTTATGAACTTGCATAGTGCTTTCTTTTCCTGTTCTGTTTTTCTGACTTTCTGTTTTTCTTTTCCTGTAGTTTTCTTTCTAGAAAACTACTACTTTGGCAAGGGTTGAGGACTGAGTCACGGACGTGCCCTTACTCACGTCTTCTGTAATTTGAAGCCAGAATCTGAAGCAAATTCCAATCCAGCTGTTACAGGCAGTCTTCTGGCTCTTTAAATCCTATCCACACACATATGCACACACCTGAAAAGCTGTTTTTCTTATTCTTCTAGAAGCTTCTATGGGAAGATATGTAGTTGGGAAGCAGTAAGGAGAATCACCTTCCTGTCTCTTACAGAACTTTTTTTTAAAATTTGTGAATGTTATGATGCTGATAAAAAAAATAAAAACACTGCTTCTGGAATATAGAATATGTTGTAGCTGATCTCCAGCTCTTGTCCCTATAATCCAATTGGATACTATAAGTCTTCAAATCTGATCAGCTATTCTAGAAGAATATTGTTGTAAATATTTTATGTAATTATTACATATAGCTACCTCAGTACAGTTAGCCAAAGATATGAAAATTACTAGCTTTGAAATAGGCCAAAATCATGGTACCCAGCTCAAATGTTAGCTTTTTCTGTCTCTTTCTCTCTCTTTTTAATGTACTTAGTTATGAATGTCAGAGACCATCAGTAATCTATTAGATATAAAGGATCTCTAATGAAAAGACACAAAATCTGATGTTATTTTCAAACCATTTTTCTTAACTGAACACAGTTTTCAAATGAAAACTCTTGAGTGATTGTGATTTTAGGAAAGAAAAAAAGAGAGAAAGAAGGAAAGAAAGGAAGTAGGAAAGAAGGAATAATGGGAAGGAGGGAGAGGAAAGAGGGAAGGAGGAAAATGGAAGAAAGAAAGGATGGAAGAAGGATGGAAATAAGGGAGGAAGAAGGAAGAAAAAAGAAAGGAAAGGAGAAAAGAAAGGGAAAACAAAAAGGGAAGAAGGAAGAAGGAAAGACAGGGCAATAAATGGAGAGAGCTGTAGTGGTGAAACTGTGCCTCTTGTGTGTCTCCAGTGTTTGATTCACCCATGAGGTTCCTCCAGGGACTGGGTGTGGCAACCACTGCTCTAGAATGTGGGATATCAGCAGTCTGTATGCATCAGGAAAGATGAAATGAGCTCTCTGTGATGAAGTGTAAGGCAAGTATGGGGCTTCTGGGTGATGCAGTTAAGTGTCTGACTTTTGATTTCAGTCCAGGTCATGAGATCGAGCCCTCTGTGGTTTTAGCACAGAGCCTGCTTGGGATTCTCTCTCTCTGCCCCCTTCCGCCCCCACCCCCCACATGCATGCTCTCTCAAAATAAATAAATAAACATTTAAAAAAACGAAAATCTAGATCAAGACACAGAAAACAATGACCTCTTGTTTTTGAATAATATGACCTAGCATATATTTTGTTTTTCTCAATGTTATTGCAGCCCAAGCCAGTGAAACATAAGAACATATTCTTAGACTAGATTTCCCAAGAAGTACTATGCCTTAGGGTAATCTAGAGCTTTATAAAACACAGGATTCTGGCTCACAGCCTCAGAGGCTCTTAATTGGTAGGTCTTAAGGGGGGTTCAGCATCTATACCCAAAAATATAAGATAAATAAATTAATACAATCTTCCTATTTGAATCTTTCCTGTCACCTAGGTTTAGAAACTATTGCTCTAGGTTACTTTTCTTCTTCCTCCACCAAAAGATCAAATTGTATAGTCACTGGATCTTTAATCTGAAATAGTATTTTTGATTGCCAGCATGATGCTTATACTATAGAATAAAGATTGAAGGTCTAGTCTATCACTTTATTCCTAATGTCTATAGTTTTTTTCACATTGTTGATCCTGTCAGTTTTGTCCCCTATTTATATCTATTATAAGAAAAAATTACTTGCGGGATTAAAAAATTAATAAGGCAAAAGTATTTAGCTCTCTAGAGCAAAAAGCAGGATGTCATAAGTACCATGGGTGGAATGAAGAGAGAACTGTGTGAAAACTCAGGGGAGTGGATTAGCTGTGTTTAGAAGGATTACGGGGACATGGAATGAGTGATAATTGAGTTCTTCCTTGGAATATGAGTAGATTTCTGTGCAGTGTCACAGGGAAGATATTTAGAAAGTAATCTGAAGCAAGGGAACCCTAATGAATATAGATATAGGTTCATAGCATGCCAAGGAGGGTAATGAGTAGGCTAATGTAGCTCATGTCAGAGAAGAAGCAGAGAAGGTCTTTCAGAGTGACTGTTAAGTTTGGGTTCTTGAAAGTCTCGGGCCAAAGAACCATATGAAGATGGTGAACATTTGGGAATCAGCGTATACTCATAAGCAGAGGACATTCTTGGGATGTGGTTCTGTTAGACATGAAAGGAGGAAGACTTGTATTCCTGTTGAAGGAGTCTGGGAACATGAAGAATAGATGCAGTTGAGGTGAGAACACTCAAATTGACATCACGCTGTGGTCGGTTGGGAGGACTGCAGATGCATGGAAATGAGAAAGTGTATGCTCAGCATGGGCTTAGCCTTCCTTTCCCCATCTTCCACATAATTGAATCTGTATTTTGTGGTCTCAGAACTGAAGGAGTTTTCACAATGTTTATTCTTCCGATCCATGAACAGGGAATATTTTTCCATTTCTTGGTGTCTTCTTCGATCTCTTTCATAAGTTTTCT
>NC_043704.1:77294723-77296609 GCF_006229205.1 Suricata suricatta
GAGAGAGAGGGATGCAAAACTTGAGAGACTATTGAATGTTGAGAATGAACTGAGGGTTGAAGGGGAAGGGGGAGGGGGGAAAAGAGGTGGTGGTGATGGTGGAGGGCACTTGAGGGGAAGAGCACTGGGTGTTGTATGGAAAACAATTTGACAATAAAATATCATGAAAAAAAAAGAAAAATTCTAAAAAAAAGAACTGAAGGAGTTATGTTTATCATTACAACTTTGGTGTTTGGCACAGGTTATCTTTAAGATATTACTTTAAAATAAGTGTGATATCTTGTATGGTCAAGTTCAACCAGCAAAATGAAAGCAGATATATATTAAGAGATGTTTACAGCAATGAAATGGCTTACATGATTGGGGGTCTATCCTGACACGTCTGAAATCCTTAGGCAGACCATCAGGAAGGGCTGACTTGAACTCTTGGCCATGAACTGAACCTGCCATCTACAGAAGGAACTTATTTTTGTTTGAGGAAGAAGGAATTATCTTAAGGCCATTCAAATTATTGAATCAGGTTCACTTGTTATCTAGGATAATCTACTTAAACTGTTATGAACTTTCATTACATCTACAAAACACCTTCACAAATGTCCAGGTTGGACTGGGTACAGTAGCCTCACTAAGTTGACACATGAAACTGGCCATAACACTTAGGTATTTAGTTTACATTAGCGCACACTCTCTCTCTCTCTTTCTCTCTCTCTCTGTCTTTCTTTCTGTCCACTGTAATTAGAACTAGAATGTATGAAGGAATTTAGGGGCAGGGTGGGGGAAAGGATAAAATCCAGTAAATAGGAAAGCAAGATAATGGGAAGAAGAAAATTTGAGTTGATTTTATGTTTTTTCTCCAAATGCCTTTTCATACAATGACAGCTTTATTTTCCCTTGTTGAGGAAGAAGCATGTTTAGAGGTTTTGGCTCCCCATATGCTCAGATATAATTATGAATTTTCCTATCATTTAGAAATCAATCCAAGTTTTCTACCTTGGCCTACATGCCTTTGCTGCTCTGGACCTTGCTTGATTATCAAGGCTTCCATATATTATCAGGTTCTGGAAAAAGCAGAAAGTGTTTTTTTCTTCCTCAAAGATGTCAAAGACCTTCTTTTCCTTTTACCTTGAATACTTTCTCCAAGTCTTCTGTCTCCAGGCTTTTTACTGAGGTCCCATCTCAGTTACTACTTCCTCAGAGAAGCCCTCCTGGCCACCCTATGGAGTCCCCACTTCCCCAAATTACTCTATTTCACTATCCAATTTTTATTTTTATTTTGAAGAGTTATATCTGTAATAATTTTAGTTATTTACCAGTTTTCTTAGTTATGTAGCTCTATTCTATCTGCATCTTTTTTGAAAACAGAGACTCTATTTTTTCTACTACATTATAGAGACAGGAGCCTCATCTGACATTTAGTTGGGGTTTACACCATTCTTTTATTTTTTAACATTTTTATCTATTTTTTATATATAGAAAGAGACAGATCATGAGCAGGGGAGGGGCAGAGAGAGAGAGTGACACACAGAGTCGGAAGCACCTTCAGGCTCTGAGCTGCCAGCACAGAGCCTGATGTGGGGCTCAAACCCATGAACTATGAGATCATAACCTGAGCCAAAGTTGGACGCTTAACCAACTGAGCCACCCAGGCACTCTCATTCTTTTTTTTTTAATCTCTCTTTTTTTTTTTGAGAGAGAGAGGGAGAGAGAGCGGGGGAGGGACAGAGAGAGATGGAGAGACAGAATCCGAAGCAGGCTCCAGGCTCTGCTTCGTCAGCACAGAGCCTGACATGGGGCTCGAACTCAGGAGCCCTGAGATCATGACCTGATGACCTGAGCAGAAGTCGGACACTTAACCAACTGAGCCACCCAAGCACCCCATATGTACA
>NC_043704.1:77296709-77494927 GCF_006229205.1 Suricata suricatta
TTCCCCAACTCTCTCCCCCTTCCCCTCCCCCTGGTCCTCCATTAGGTTTCTCCTGTTCTCCTGTTAGACCTATGAGTGCAAAGATATGGTATCTGTCTTTCTCCGCCTGACTTATTTCACTTAGCATGACACCCTCGAGGTCCATCCACTTTCCTACAAATGGCCATATTTCATTCTTTCTCATTGCCATGTAATACTCCATTGTGTGTATATATATACATACCATACCTTCTTGTGTATATGTATATATATATGTATATATATATATACATACCATACCTTCTTGATCCACTTATCAGGTGATGGACATTTAGGCTCTTTCCATGATTTGGCTATTGTTGACAGTGCTGCTATGAACATTGGGGTACATGTGCCCCTATGCATCAGCACTTCTGTATCCCTTGGGTAGATCCCTAGCAGTGCTATTGCTGGGTCATAAGGGAGTTCTAAGGATAGTTTTTTGAGGAACCTCCACACTGTTTTCCAGAGCGGCTGCACCAGTTTACATTCCCACCAACAGTGTAGGAGGGTGCCCGTCTCTCCACACCCTCGCCAGCATCTATAGTCTCTTGATTTGTTCATTTCAGCCACTCTGACTGGCGTGAGGTGGTATCTCAGTGTGGTTTTGATCTGTGTTTCCCTGATGAGTGATGTTGAGCATTGTTTCATGTTATGCTTTTATTTTGAAAACACTTGTTTGAAACTGTGTATCTTTTAACAAATATGCAAAGTGCTAATTAAAAATAAAATAAAACATAGAATTTTCTTTTTAATTTTATACTTGCTTGCAAAGTGTTTACTATTACCAGGAAAGTCCAGTAAATCAAGATATTTCTATTGTTCATATTTAATTTCTCCCTGAATTCATTCAGATAACACTCCAAAAGTCCTATTATAATAACAAAGACCTGATTTTCAGGAAGATTTGCTAGAAAAAATATTAAAGTATGTTTTTTACCCCACCATGCGTGAGTTCAAAATACAGCACTATTTTTTGGGCAGATTATAGTTTAAAACTTTGACTATCCTAGCTAGCAGTGAAACACTTTGCACTCTGTTTTCTCTGTCACCTACATTGTTCTCAGCTAGGAGGAACATGAACTTATGTGTATCATCAGGATACCATTAGGGCAATTTTTGGTAATGGATTAATGATTATGTTTTAAGAATATTCCTGAATTGGAAATGCACTGCAAAAGACTTCACCAGCTCTTATTCTGATAGACATAAAAAGATGTTCAATAAGCCAGGTAGTGGATACCAAGCACAATAGAACTCATGATATTTTCCATGATTATCAAAAAATAATTTTGTGATTTATAATTTCTCTTCTGCAGATGTGCATGTTCTAGTTTCAGAGGAGAAAATTTCCCCAAATGTCACTTACTTTTACGAAGTCACTCCTAAGAATGTAATTTTCTGTCTGTATTTCAATGCAGTAAGACCTCCTACATTGTCAGTAGTATTTGAATGATGAAATAATTCAGTTGACTAGATTTTGTTTCTTTCTGGAATATATCACCAGCTTAAATAAAAGCAGTCAACTCATATTTATTTACATATGCTTACTATTTAAGTGATTGATCTTAACCCACAGTCAGTCAGTAGTTTGCTAATGCTCATAAATTACAAAAGGAATGTCTTCTCTAGCTGAAGTTAGTTTAGTAAATGTAAACCTAACATGGTAAATGAGAGGAATGTTACAGATGGAGGCCCAAATTCAAGGAGGTTATTTATACACATTTTTGGATTACCTTTGGGAAGGGTAAAAATCTTGTCATCTAATGACTGCCCTCCAGGTGTCTCATCTTAATGGTTAGATGGGAGGCTGAGTTGGCTTTATGTCATCAGTGGCACGTCCTGGACTTACACTGTGCACTAATCACAGGCCATAATAGTTGCCAAAGGGGAAATAAAAAAGATGGAATTCATTTTGCTATAAGAAATGAGAAAGTTAAACTTGAGGGAATGATGATATGGTGTGAGAACTGTCTTTGAGTTCTGGAATGACTGTAAGATAAAAATGAGATGGGGCTTCTTAGAAATAGCTGGAGAAGTCAGAACTAGTACCCATGAGAAGATTTTATAAGGTTGTAATGCACCACAGCAGCATCTACTCCAATAAGCACCTCATCCCTGGAGGGGTTCCCACAGAGCATGGACAGTCCAGGGGCAGTAGAGGTACAGACAGACATGAGGAAATTGATGAGAGTATTTACAAAGCCACAAATTTGTTTTAAGGCTTCACATCTTTCTCCAGGCACTGCTATTTACTGAGTATTTACCAAAAGCAAAAGAAACTAGAAACAGAACAGATATGTATATTTTAGTTAAACTTCAGATAAGCAAGTAAGGATTATAGAGGCTTAGTATTTTGCCCAATAGTTGATGGAACTGGGAATCGGTGCAAGGTTTCCTTGGCTTCAAAAGTTACTTTGTTTTAATTTGCTTTTGTTGTTTCCTCTTCCTTTAATGTGAACTTGCTGGTTTAGCGGCCAAATTAGATTAATTAGCAGTCAAATTCCTTAACTCCTTCCTCTTCTGCAGTTGCTAGAGATCTAAAGGGGGCTGTGATTGCAGTGGAAAGGACATTTTACGAAGGGTCAGAAAACCCAAGTTTTAGCTCTGATTCTGCTACTGACCCTCAAGAATCCTGTGGAAACCTTCCACACCTTGTCACTCATCTCTGAGCTGTGTGTCCCCATGTGGCCTTTGTGCTGCTTTTCAGCCAGGCACTGTGCCTCTTTCAAGTCCAGGATTCTCTATCTGAGTTGGGGAGACATTCCTGGCTGAGGATTTGTAGAAACCTGTCCAGATTGATTACCATTATTCTCATTATCATTCATAATCATGGTAGATGCATACCTGCTTGGTATCAAGAACAGTATAAGGGCTCAATAGAAGCATAGTACCTTCCTAATAAAAATCAATAGGAAATTTCTGCATAATGGAAATTGTGCCACGCATTCCCAAGCTTCCTGCATCCTGATTTCTTCCCTTCCACCAACATCCAGTACTAACTCATTCAAGGAAAAGAAAAAGATGCTGAGAGCTGTGAATTACCCAGAGCAAACCAGCATACCTTCACTCATCACAGTGACTTCATCACCTAAGGCATCAATGTGTTCCACATGGCCTTCTGGATGGCGGAGAAGCTGGTGCCTTAATTTTGATTTGCTGCTTTAGTTCTTAGAGGGTGAAAACGGCCTGCATTTCCATTATCTGTAGTAGAACTCAAATGAGATTTTACTATAGGTAATAGAAATGTGATCAATGTAATGCTGCATCTAAACACACACACACACACACACACACATACACACACACTTTTACTCTCTTATAATAATGATGATTATAGGCATGGTTTTGGAATTCTGTTCCATTTCATATATTTCCAAGTATTTTCCTATGCTTACTTTCTCACAAACTTCTGCTAATGGGCCATGTATCCAGCTCTATTCTAGTACTAGAAATTACTTTAGGAAGCAAAATATAATGACCATCTCTAATGGATACATTTCAAATGAAAATATCTATCTGCCTTCGTTTTCAGTGTTAGAATCATTCGGCCTTCTTTCCTACTCTGGCTTTCTACCAAAGTGTTACTTTATTTGAGTGAAAAACAAATACAAGGGTTCACCAATTTTCTCCAGAATGTGGAGCTCTGGGGACATATTTTCACAGCTTTTTGTTACTAAGACAGTCAGCTTACTGGAATCTCACTTACCCTTAAAAGGGAGCAGTAACAGCACCAGTATAAAATAAGAACCATTCCTTTGAATTCGGTCCGAAAGGTTTAGTTTAGGGACTGCAAATGGTATAAAGGAGAAAATATAGCATTTTTGTCCATATTGTTATTCTGAAGGAAGGGATTAAATTAATTTTTAAAATCTTCTTTCACAAATCTAGTAATTTCTTATTATTATATCATAACAATAATGATATTATTATTACAACATATTGTTATAATATTATTGCAACAATGATACAATGTAATGCAATGAAATTTGCAGGACATCCTGACCATGGACATTCAGAGTGAACAAGTAAAAATTTTTGTAATCACATTATCTGATTTCTAATGTTATGCTCTTTCTGCTGCCTACACTGCAATATCATGGAAACTTGTAACAAACTCTGGACTGGACCAGTTAAAAAAAAGCATCCAACATGCCCATGACCCCCAGCCACCAACACAGTGCAGAGTCTGAGATTCCTATTCCTGTCAGGTTAGTAGGACATCATGGGATCCTAATCCACATAGGTCTTAAACAAAATAAATAAATTTCTTCCTCCCCGTCTCTACTTCTCTACATTGCATTCAGACAACAGGGGCCAGTTTGAGATATTTAAAACTGCTAATTGCCAGATAATATCCAGGCAATTATATATAGACTTTAATCATTAAGGTATTTATCTCTGGGGAATGTGTGTGTGTGTGTGTGTGTGTGTGTGTGTGTGTGTGTGTGTGTGTGTGTGTGAGAGAGAGAGAGAGAGAGACAGAGACAGAGACAGAGACAGAGAGAGAGACACAGAGACAAAGAGAAAGAGAGAGACAGAGAGAGAGAGAGACTAGTTAAGAAAATGGGGTACTTTCTTATATGTTGAGAAATATCAAAAAGTTGAACTTCTAATGAGCATGAATTTTTAGATTCTGTTTACAGTACTGCTTTCCACTTAACAATTAAAAATTTTCCTTGTGGCCAATATAGGCAGTTTGTCCCTCTCCTTGTCCTTGGGGCCATCTAAAGTCCTATAAAAGCAATTGGGAGAAAATATTTAAGTTTTAAAATGTTAGTGGAGGGTAAACAATGGCCAGACCAGATGTTGGAGCTGTTGACCTGGGTCTTTGGGGCCTTTCAGGCTGCAGTATAGCTATTACTGGCTTTCAGCATTGGCAAGTCAGGCATGGAAAGTTTTAAACAGGCTCTGACAAAAGAACTGGTTTTAATTCTGTAATTGCACAAAGTTGAAGCCAGCTGTGAACCTCTTAGGACCCCTTATTGGACTGAGATTTTAAACATTTTGCTGATTAGGCAGTAAAATTTTCTTCTTTTTACTCCCACCCTCTTTGTGAAAATGTACTCTTAAAAAGCTTAAAGGAAACAGGATATGAAAATAACAAATAAAGAACTTGTGTTGAGCACAGATTTTAGTGCTTACCTCAAGGTCACATAACCCACCATATGGAACTTAATTTATGACTGTGACATATTAGCTTTGTAGTATATGCTTTATAACTATTTGTTGAATGGGTCACATATTGGTCAGCCCACTTTTTGTGTGTGGTATAATAGAAATGTATCCAATCTATCTATAAGACCAGTAGCTTTCCACAGAAAATAATTCAGTTAGTCTTAACTCAGGGCCACTTTATGTAAGGACAACAAACTAAAAAAATGTGAATGACTTAAGTCAAAAGCATCACCACTCCTGTAAAATACTGCTTTGCCTATCATGATCAGGAAGATGAAAACATTGACTCTTCATAAGGGATTGATATGAATTTGTTTCATCTAAACATTGAATGTCCTCAGATGACCATTCTGATCAGATTCTACTTGTGATATTATGATTTATGAGAAATACATATTTGGTTATCTGGATGACCAAAATATATTTCTCAAATATTTGGTCTTAGTCTATGGTTCTTGTCTCATGCCTCCAAAACCCTTGGAATTTCCTTTGATAAGAGCAACAGGGACATCTTTTGTTATAATAGTTGGTCTCTTTTCCTCAGTTCCTATAATCACTTCAGAGCCATGAAATGCGTGTCTTGCTTTTCATAACAAGCCACTTTCTACCAAAACTGAGTTTATATTAATGAAATGACTTTTGGAAAGCACCTAAATGACAGGGGCTGATTGCCAGGAAAGCAACCTTGGTTAGAGGATTGGAACCTTAATCCCACCCCCTGATTTCTGGGAAGAGAGAAGGGCTACAGGTTAAATCAGTCATCAGTGGCCCGTCACTTAATCAATCATATTCTATATTATAACTTTATAAGATAAAGCCTCCAGAAAAACCCAAAGAATGGAGTTTGGAGATCTTCCAAGTTGATGAACACATGGCGATTTGGAAAGAGTGAAACAGTCCAAGCAAGTTTGGAAGTGCCGCACTTTGCCTCTTGCATCTCCATCTCTTCCATTGAGCTGTTCCTGAGTTATATCCTTTTATAATAAACCAGTACTCTAGTACATAACATTATTTTCTGAGTTCTGAGAGCCACTCTAGCAAAATAATCAAACCTGAGGAGGGAGTCTTTGGGACCTCCAATAGTAAACAGTAGGTCAGAAGCACAGGTGACAATCTGACATCTGAAATGGGGGACGGTGAGGTCAGTCTTGTGGAGCTGAGCCCTTAACCTGTGGAATCATCTGAACTGCAGGACACCCAGCTGGTGTCAGAGCATTGCTTGCTGGTGAGGGAAACCCCTTCTCTCCCCACCACACGTAGTGAAACTGGAATCAGAATCATACCATGTCTTATGAGATCACAGTCCACGTTGTATCTTAACTCCAGTTTTCCAAAATTATTCTGCAAGGGGCAGATGCAGTAACCATTAGTTGCCATTCCCTTTTATAAGCTTGAAGTAACTCCTTCTTGCATACAAGTTTGAACAACATAATCATTTATAGACCCAATAAAAATGATTTAAATGTTCTGGCAATGCTTTGCAAACAGCCCGATCCCAACTTTCCAATCTCTTCTGAAATCTATGCTGCCAAACATACAGTTGTTCCATAACTGGGAGTCTCCTGCATGCTTTCACATAGAGAGCAAGACACATTTCTGTGGTGCCAGTTACAATGAACATTATGACACACATACTGAATCATTATGTGGAAAGAATTAAAAGGCTGAATATCCCTTTAAGAAATATCTAATGCAACTGTGGTCACTGTTCTCATTTGTCAATAGTTCGGTGAGTTTTTGTTCCTGTCCCTTATCCTAGAGCATATACTAATCATTTTAGCTCTATCATATAAATGAAATATAGGAAGCAGACAACTTCACACCTTCACTTTATTTACTCTTTCCACTCAACATGTGCTAAATACCTACAGAGTTTTCTAGGCCCTGGGGGAATAAGAATGAAAAAGTCTCACTTTCTATACTTGATAAGTTTCCTATCAGTAGAAAATCAACTCAAATAATTTCCTTTTTTAAGTTAATTTATTTTGAGAGAGAGGGATAGAGAGAGAATCTCAATCAGGCTCCTCACTGTCAGCCCAGAACCAGATCTAGGGCTTGATCTTACAAACCATAAGATCATGGTCTGAGCTGAAATCAAGAAACAGAGGCTTAACCAACTGAGCCACCCCAATACCTCTCAAATAATTTCTTGTGTCAATTTTTCTCTCCTATAACTCGTATGCTATTTTGGAAGTCTTTGGACAGGGGGTGGTGATTTACCACAGTCTACCTTACATGAGTCTTATGTGTGTTACCTTTATGCTCTTTGGTAGACTTATAACATCTGGAAGGCAAAGATTGTGTCTTCCTTATCTTTGTATCTGTGATTCCCACTGTACTTCTTAGGATATACTGTGAGCTTAATATATTTCTAAACCAAATGAGTGGAGTGATACATTGGCTTTGCCACTAAAAATTTGTAAGACTTTTAGCTAGTAATCCAGTATCTCTGGGTCCCTTTCCCTCATCTGTAAGTAAGGAAATGAGGATAATATATGCCATATCTTATAAAGTTATAATTTCAGAATTAGATGCATTAAGTTGTGCAAACTGTGAAGCACTATACCAATGGGCAGAATCACTCTTACTAAAATTAAATATGTGCTTTCATTTAAATGTGACTTGCCATTGACATATAATTGACACTGATGTTTGAAGGAATCTCAGAGGCTTTATAATTAATGGAGAACTCAACCATCATAGTCCCATAAAATTTTCCTTCCTTATAATGCTCATTTCTTAAAAAATATAAAAAATATTATAATGAGACATACTAAGTCTACTTTATTTTTCTAAATTTTAACCTCTGTCTTGTCTATATAATGTGAATTATTGGGGCATATGGTTCTATTCAGAGTATGATAAATACTGTATGTACGTTGGGAAGGAAACTATAAGGTATGTTTCTGGCTTGTCCTAAAGAAAAAAATAAATGACCTATTCAATTATTTCCAATTCTGGTTTCAGTGATTAATGCATCCTAGAAGAACGACTTTCTTTAGGCTCCAATGCCAGGTACTATCCTTATTTCATCCCTGGAGTTTTAGATGGAATGTCATCTGAAAAACGTTTAGCTTTTATTTTGGATGACTTTTTTTTCATTCCATTTCTGCTTGTGTCTTTTCTGTTTTTCTTTTTCTTTTCCCCATTCTGGAGTGAGGTCTTCTTATTTATATCTAGAATTTTATCCAGAAGACACCAGAGGTGATTGAAATACTGAAGGACTGTACCTGGGTGTGGAGCAGATGCTCAGGAGGTGAGGAGAGGCCTCAGCAGCTCTAGTGCTAGTAGGTTCTGTGTGTCTTACACCATGGTGCTGATCACAGCCTCCAAGAGGCTTGGGACCAGTCAGGATTCCATGTTAGTGCCAGGTCTTGCCATTAGGTATAGGGGGTGAGCACCTAATGAAACTGTTTGTTTTTTGTATTCTTTCAGGAGACGGTTATCAGGTATAGCCATTAAGAAGGGACAGGATGAGACTCACCAGCTGTGATGAGAGGAAAGCCCCAAGGGACCTGGCTCTACTAAGTAGTTGGGGAGAGGAGAGGGAGAGAGTGAGGACCTATGGGCAAATGCTTTTACTGAGAGTACATAAGTGGAGTACATGAGCAGAAGTAGAAAAGATTTCATTGGTGTATTTGAATGTCACAATATCATAGTCAGGGGAGGGCAAAAAGGGAAATTTGTAGCAAGGGCAGTCTTACCACACTGGTACACCTGGCCACCTGGGCAAGTGTTCATATCCCCTTTGTGGTCTTGGTGAAACAGCAAGAAAATATGAAGTTTTAAAATTCATAATGTGGAGGGGTGCCTGGGTGTCTCAGTCAGTTAAGTGCCTGACTCTTTAATATCAGCTCAGGTCATTATCTTGTAGTCGTGGGATGGAGCCCTGGATTGGACTCTGCATTTGGCTCCATGTTGGGCTCTGCATTGGGTGTGGAGCCTGTTTGGGATTCTCTGTCTGCCTCTCCCTCTGCCCCTCCCCTGCTTTGTGCTCATGCTCACTGTTTCTCTCTCTCTCTCTCAAAATAAATATTTGAAAAGAATAAAATTCATAATGTGGAGTGTTTGTCAACAAATATTTGCTCTAATTTGCTCTTGGATTTAGAAATATCTCAATACTGACTCTAATTCAGTTTTAGTTTTCTTATTTCCTAAAAGGACAATTTCTATCATCATTGTGAACTAGCTATTCTTAGGCATCTAGTTAGATTGGAGGTCTTTGAGATCAGTGGATTTGAGATCAGTGAGGAAGTATAAACTCAGCACAGACTGGAAGATGGCTTTGTTTTATATACACACACACATACACACACATACATACTACATACATACATATGTATATGTATATATATATGTAGAAGGTATATATGTATATGTATGTCTATATACATGTATATGTATGTCTATAAAATAAATGGTAACAACTTATAGATATTATTTGAACCCAGATATTGATGCTCACACTGCTATGGGAATAGTTTGTTGTCTTAATTTTGAAGAAAAATTGTATTTCATTGAACAAATATTGAATGCAACATGTGACAGTAAAACAGATGCAAAAAAAATAGACATAATATCCATAGTTCAATTGCTTATGACTTTATCTTATCAAAATGCCTTACCATAGAATCAGCATTTGTATTTTAAATGATTAATGAGCATCAGACATCCAAAATGACTTTTAAAACCCTGCTGATGAATGACTATATGCAAATAGGATGCATAGATGTGGGAGGCTGAGGCATTGAGACTGAAGGATAAAGATTGAGAGAAAGTAAAAAAGTCCATTTGTTAAAATCTGAGATCACAGTATCTTATTATGTTCTGCAATCTCCATTCAGAGTAGTGATTCTTCCTTGGAGTCTATATTTTTGTTTAGGCTCAGGGGTCTATGAAGCACCCCAAATTATATGCAAGTTTGTATATTTTTATGGAGAAGAATCTAAAGCTTACAACAGATTCTAAAAGTAGTAATTCAGTAATATTAAGAATCACTAATGTAGATTTTGACTTATAATCAGCTTCCCTTTTTGGGAAGATGATGTTTGGTGTAAAGATCCTAGGATTGGGATGGAAAAGTGCAATTATAGTCCTTAATTTTTTCCGTATGACCTCTCATGTGCAATATCTTTATCTCTAATATGGTGGATACTCTCCTTCTGAGAGTCAAAAGATATGGGATATATGGTTGGCTGGAATAAGTAATTAAAGATATGCAAACACAAGGATAATTGTTATTGTCTTAAATTGTTTGGGCTTCTACAACTGCTTCCATGATAACTTTTTGTTAGTTGAGAATTTTATTATATTACCAATTAAATATATCCTTCCTATGTTGCCAATGTTGTCAATGTAGTTTTTCAAAGATTGTTATTCAGTTCATAGGTTTCCCATGCCTTTGGAGGACTTTGTGTTTAAATGAATCAATATAAGTATCTAATATGCCATGGTCATTGGCTGGTCTACATCGTAGTGGGAACAGTGGGGTCAGGTGACCATACTTCTGGGACAGAGCAAAGGGTATCCCTGACCTGTATCAGAAGCTGCTAAGGGAATTTGGGAGAACTAATTTTGTTTTCTTTGAATAAAGATCAAAGATAGGTTTACCGAATGAGATTGAGAAAGAAGTAAAAAAGAACAGGAATAAATGTGACTTGACATAAGATTATGAATTGAATTCTCTGCCTTGTCTTCATGAAACCATGCAGATATTCTTTCTGAGACTCAATGTTACTGTTTTTTTTAAATGGAGATGAAAAAGAATAGTCTCATAAGATTATATTAAGCACGAAATAATTATATCTGTAGGATGCAGCTTCTCAACTACAAAATGATATACTGCTTTAAATGTTATTAGTCATTAAAGAGTAATCATTTCCACACAGTTCCAAAGTGCAGAATAATTGGATCACTCCCTTGGAGTCTGTTCTAATGGGATTTCACTCATATTCACACACACACACACACACACACACACACATTATTTATTATTTGTTGTTTGGGAACCCATGAAATATGTAGAATGCATCATTAGTTAAGAACAAACTTCTCAAATGAGAAATCAGAGACAAAATAAAAAGTGAGAAAGTGTTTGGAAGAAAAGAGAGAGTCTCATGGTAAAAAACCAGAAACTACCTACCAGTGAATATTTGAGAACAGCAAAGGAGAGGTGGTGACAGCAAGCAGGACTTTCTGAAGTAAATTTTTTTCTGGAGATAGAAAAAATAGGAAGCCAACTGATTCAGAGGTAGAACAAGACAGACAGTGATTGCAGAAGAATAAAATAATTTATAGGAAATAATTCACACCACTGGTAGTTTCAGGGACTCTTTACTGCAGCTTACTATGTATTACTTAAACTAAAGTACCCAACAGTTGGGCACATGTCCTCTAGTAACTTTCGTTCCCGGTCCCCATGCCAAATCTCACTGCTAATTAGCAGCACAGGTTAAGAGAAAAAGTCCAATAAGGCCTTCCAATGTGAGATCTGGGTTTGCTTCAATTCCCCAAATTCCTTCAAGCTCAACAGATGGTCCTGGTCATTTGCCTTTTGTTCAAATGGGAATAACGTTGAGTTATCAATAGCCTGCTGTCTTTTAGTGTAAATTAAGGCAAAGGGCATGATAACAGTATCAGTAAAATAACAGAAGTAAAAGGAAAATCTATAGGATCGTTGGTGGGTGACAAAAACTTGAGACATAGATCATGACTGGTAGATCAAAAGGGAAATGACACAGAGGATATCCTGCAAATAGAATCAAGTGTTCAAAACAGAAAATAAGTTCTTTAAGGATTTAAGATTCTATAGTCTTTAGAAAGTTAAAACTGTTTATGCTCTTCAATAAACCTTATATTCATATAGAATTTGATAATTTTAATGTTATCTACAATTGAATGTTATGTAAATTAGTTCACCCAATTCCCAAATATAATGGGGTGAGTAGGGTGTCAATTATTCTGATACCTATTTTATATATAATGACCCAGACGGTTAAAACATTTCCTTAAAGTCATGCAACAAATAATGCAGGAGTCAAGGCTCAAATGCTTGTCTTCTGATGCCAAGTCCTTTGTTTTACCAACTATTCTTAATTGCCAAGAACCACATTAAAAACAAGGGAAAAACAGTCATTTCAACAGATATTTCCAAATCTTTAAATTTTATTTATTTATTTATCTTTTTTCTTTTTTTAGAAATGTATTTATTTAAATTCAAGATAGTTAACATACAGTGTAGTATTGGTTTCAGGAGTAGAACCCAGTGAATCATCACTTACATATAACGCCTAGTGTATTTATTTATTTTTAACTGCATGCAGTAAATTGCACCTTGTAGTATTCAGTTCTATTACTTTTAACAAATGCAAAGGGTCATGTAACTATCACCAAAATTAATATACAAAGCAGTTCCATCATCCCCTCAAAGTATCTTTACGCCGCCCTTTTATAGTCAACACCTCTCTTGCCCCCAGCCCTTGACCACCATTGATGTCTTCTTTGTTTCTGAAGTTTTGCCAACTTCAGAATGTCTATAAATGGAGTCAAACAGTATGAAGTTTTTTGAGTCTGGCTTCTTCCTGTTTCCAAATATTTTATCTGAGTGATTGGAATCACATGGAGAATATGTGATTATTCCCGTTTTTAAAATTTATATCTGGAATTATACAATCTTGTAGAAAGTGCTGAATTGCTATGTTTATTGTGAAACCTGATGTCCAATTCCTGAGACAAATCATTATTCAAATTATATCACTTCAAGGCTGTACCTAACATACCGAAAGGAATACCAGCCCTGGGAATTTTAGTTTGGCTCTCACTTTCTTTGAGTGTCTCCAACATTACTAAATCTGACTTGAAATTGAAATTATGAGGATAATGACTGAGGTGTAATTTGGTATATCAACTACTTCTTTAATCAGCCTTCTGCACAGATTTATTTATAGAAGAGGTCCATGAGAATTTTTTTGATGCCTTTACAGCATGCCGAATCTTGTGTTGGCATTTGATAGGAGACCATATTTAACTTTTTTAGAACATTGTGTTCAGTTCGAAGATTGTTACAGACATTGTTTTGAAACATAAGCTTGAAACTGTAGGGAGACCTATGTCAGGAAAGCAAATACATATCCAAAGGCAGAAAATACAAGCTTGCCAAGGGATTGTATTCAAATTCATGTTTATTGAATGTTTGACTATAAAGTAGCAACACTGTTGAAAGGGAGAAAAATAATATTGCTCCCTTCTGCTTGGAAAAGTAATAAAAAACATGGGATTTCGGGCTAGATGGCTTCTGCAGTCTTTTGTAAATTGCTTAAACCATGGGGATTAAAAGACAGGCAAACCAGGTGCAGGTAACTCAATAAGAATAGTTTTTCTTCCTTGGGAACTTTCAGAGTTAGAGCCAAGTGCCACATCCCAATAGCATGAGCTGAGAGTGATGATGTGCAGATGAAAATTGAAATGTTCCTTCCAGAACTAGACAGAATGGATGCAGGTGATCCAGAAAGCATACACTAAAAATCACCACAGCAACTAGTGAGATAAAACATCTAAGGTTTTCTCTTTGAATAAATAGCAAAAAAGATTTTAAAATTTTAAATTATTTTTGAGAGAGAGAGGCAGAGAGGGAGACAGACACAGACTCCAAAGCAGGCTTCAGGCTCCGAGCTGTCAGCACAGAGTCTGATGCAGGATTCAAACCCACCAGCCGTGAGATCATGACCTGAGTCAAAGTCAGACCCTTAACCGACTGAACCACCCAGGTGCCCCAGTAGCAAAAAGATTTTAAAAGACCAAAACCAAAATAAAACCCAGATGATTTGCTGTGAAGAAGTATGAGAAAAGTACCAAATTGGACTAGATATTTACTTTCTTTAATGAATTCTTCTGTATGCCTTTATATGTTTAATATTAACTTTAATGAAGATTTATATTTTGATTAATGTAATGAAAGGCGAATACCACAATATTGCTAGCTCAGTTAAATCACATCTACAAAAAAAAGCCAAAACTTAATAATCTGTTTTAGTAATCAGGTGTGCTCTGTAATCTAGTAGCAATTGATCTGATTGTAGACAATGTTTCTTAGAGGAAATAAGAAGGCCTAAAATTTTGATCTTGCAAATCCAAAGCTCCAAATGTACCATGTAAATTTTAATGCTATGCCACTGTTTCCCATGGCTTTTGAGTCAGTGTCCAACGCTAACTTCTGTGTGTGTGTGTGTGTGAGCCAGTGCTCTTCCTTCCCTTCCTTTCTTCCTTCTTTTTAATTTTGATTGTTTTGCATTGTTACAAAAAAATTAATATTGATTTTTCATTCTGAACCTCTTGAGGATATATCACAGGAATTATGGAACTGGAATCTTCACATGTCGCTTGAGGAAACAGAATTTAGAATCTCCTCAGAATCTTAAGGCAGTCCATATATTCTATTAGCCAACTTGGGCAGATGAATCACCATTTTGACACCAGACCACAGGATTATAGTGACTTGGAAGAATTATTTTATCCTTAAGAATGAACCATGTGGACCAGGAAATTCTACATAAACATTTCTGGAGTTGAAGAGATAATGAACGACTTATACAAATCCACTTCAGAATAGAATGTGGGAAAAACGCACATCCTCCATCACTTTGGGCATAGAGGACATCAGCTACTGCCAGTCACCTTTCTTACTTCCTCAATGACAGAGAACTTGTCTTAACCATTCTTGTATCTCCAGATGTAGAAGTTGGTCTGGCTTTTAATAGGCACTCGGTGAATGGTTTTGAACAAACTCAAAGCAGGCAGCAAAGAAAAAGCACAGACATGGGAGAAAAAGAAGGAAAGGAAATGGAAGTGTGGCAAATAATATATCCTGTTAACACAGGATATTTAAGTTCCTGTCTAATCATACTAACTCCCTCTGAAATGTAATATATCACCACTGAATGAATTTAAGAGCTTTCTTATCTGAAAAAGAGGTTTTAAAAATATTTCTCTGATATTTTGGTGATTTTTTTTAAATTTTGGTAACTGATTACTTTTTATTTTAATATTTTACCTGTTTGATTGAATGCCTTTCTCCTGTTCAATCGAATGATGGCCTTTTCTACCCACAAGGATGCTGGCACACTACTGATAGAGCCTTTCATGTTGTCCTAGAAAAGTAAGAAGTTTGCATTAGTACTTCTTGTGGTTTAAAAATTATTTGGAAATTCTTTCTCCTTCTCTTAATAATGTACTGACCCTTTATTTTTATCTGACTACAAACTTTATATTTTAACTTTTTTTAAAGTGAAAAAACTAGATAATCACTGTTCATGATTTTTGTGATAGATTTACTTACCTTTTAAAAAATTATCTTTGATGTTTATTCATTTTTTAGAGACACAGCAGGAGTAGGGGAGGGGCAGAGAGAAGGAGAGACAGAGAATCTGAATAGGCTCCAGGCTCTGAGCTGTCAGTGCAGACCCAGGGTTCGAACCCACAAATTGCAAGACCATGACCAGAGCTGAAGTCAGATGCTTAACTGACTGAGTCATCCAGGTGCCTACATTTATTCTCATTCCTGTTTCTGAGGCATTTGTGTGTAGTTTGTTGGGAAATCTGATTCTGATATAGTTGAACTAGTTTTTACTTCAAAGAAAAACCTTGCAGTTCATTTTTATTGATGATATGCAACAATTTTATTATGTTTTTTTTCTCTCTGGTCACCTGGTGATTTGTTTTTTTTAACATTTAATTTTGAAAAAAATATTAGACTTCTAGAAATTTTACAAAAATAGGACAGAACTCTTGGAAAAATGGGATGTCTTGTGCCAAGTTTCTTTTATGTGATCAACTTACTTAACCGTGATACAGTGGTAAAAACCAAGAAGGTAATATGTGGTACCATACTTTTAACTAAATTGCAGAGTTTATTCCAATTTCACTAATTTTTCCCCTATTGTCATTTTCTTTCTACTTTAAGATCCAGTCTAGGATCCCACATTGGACTTAGTTGTGTCCCCTTGGCCTCCTCAATTCTGTGACAGTTTCTCAGTCAACACTTCTCTTTAATGACCTTGACATTTGTAATGAATAATGGTCAGTTATTTCTGAACTTTTACAATCATTTTGTCACAAATTTTAGCTGAAATTGTGAATGTTCATACCCGCCTGCTTTTTTTCCTTTGTAAATTAACAGATCATATCTGTTAGAGTTTTTGCTTAAAACTTACAAAAGCCTCTTGTATTTTAAGATATTAAATTATAATTTTTAAAAATATTTTTTGCCACTGTGGGTATGTCATCCGATATAGGTAAGGGTTTTAAAGAATTTTTATTTTCTTAGTTTATATGTGTTAACATTGACAAGATTTTTCCTTGTAATATCCTCTCTCATTTTAAATGTGAAAAATTCTCTCTTGTCTAAGAAATCAGAAATGTTTTATTCTAGTTGCTTTATAATTTGATTATTTTAGGGAATTTAGTATTTTAATTGATTTATGGCTTACTTGTAGTGTCTTCCATCAGTTCTAAGCACAAGATATACTCTTTATGCAAGTATCAGAAATATTCAGGGGCGCCTGGGTGGCTCAGTTGGTTAAGCGTCCGGCTTCAGCTCAGGTCATGATCTCACAGTTTGTGGGTTCGAGCCCCATGTCGGGCTCTGTGCTGACAGCTAGCTCAGAGCCTGGAGCCTGCTTCAGATTCTTTCCGGTTGAACCCTGGACTTGTTATGGAGTCTGTAAAACATGAAAGGCTTTAGATTAACCGAAAGTGGGTCTTCCAGAAATGGGAAATGTGGCTGTTTAGCACTTTATTGGCATGCTCAACCAACTACTCTGGGCATGTGAGTATGTGTACCTACCTCCCTCTCTCTCTAACCCTCCCTGCTCATGCTGTCTCTCTCTGTCTCTCAAAAAAAATTAAAACATTTAAAAAATTAAAAAAAAGAAATATTCATATGTGTTTTATCCTAGTTTTTTAAAATATACAATTTGATAAAACATTTTAGTGCATGTAACCCTTTAACCTATCCATAGTTTATTAGTGGTATAATATCAGTCCAAGATCAAAGTAATATTTTCTAAAACCAATTTTTCTAACATCATTTCTTAATTTTAGGTACTGTTCTCATCTTCTGAGAACATTTTTACCTCACATTTCCTGTATGAAGTTCTTTCTGTTCCAAGCTCTGTTTCTGGACTATCTAGTTTTTTCCATGATATTCTGTCCAGTTTTTTTTTATTATTTTAATTATCATGGCATCATTATAGCTAATTCTCACTAATTACTTTTTATTTTCCAAATTTTATCTGTTCTGCCTTTTCATTTTTCCATGTGAACATCAGAATCACTTGGTAAAGTTCTAAGTGAATCATATTTTTCTAATTAATATTCTTTTTTGTGAAAATTTGTAGTTTTCTTCATGTAGTTATGACACATAATTTAAAATGGTCAGTGTTTTAAAATTTTGTCCATATAATCTGTAGAGGTATTCTTTTCTATGATATATTTAAATGTTTATTAAAGGAATAGAGGAAAGCTAAACCTTTATATGTGATTAACTTTTTTAAACAGCTATTTAATTGAACTCTTAACTCTGATAATTCAGCAAATTTTCTTGGTTTTCTCAAATAATGATAAATTTGTCTCTTATTGTTTATAGTTTTTTTTGTCATATCTTGTTTTATTGGTCAAATTTACAGAACAGAATAACCCTGTAGATAAGGATTTCTCTAATATTTTGTCATGATTTTGAGTCGTAGGCTATATTGAACTTAAAACACAGATCAGCTACTTTAGTGAAAAAAGAAAGAAGGCACACCTGGGTGCCTTCTGCTTCGGCTCAGGTCATGATCTCACGGTTTGTGAGTTCGAGCCCCACATCGGGCTCTGTGCTGACAGCTCAGAGCCTGGAGCCTGCTTCCGATTCTGTGTCTCCCTCTCTCTCTTGAGCCCCTCCCCTGCTCAAGCTCTGTCTCTCTGTCTCTCTCAAAAATCAATAGACATGAAAGAAAGAAAAAAGACAGATATAAAGAAAGAGAGAAAGAAAGAGAAAGAGAAAGAAAAAAGAAAAAAGAAAAGTTACAAATTTCTTTTTGTCTACTGGCATTTCTAGAGGATTCTCAGTTGTGAGAGACTGACCTCAACTTGACACATGAATATTCAGTTCTCATGAAAAAATTTGTCAAGTTGGGGTTATTTAAGAATAAATGCAGGCAACATATGCAGTTTTTAAAAATTGCTGGGTTTCTCTAAGCCTTTATTTCCTTATTTCTTGTTATTATCAGTTAAGAGACTACATAACAAGTCTACTTCTGGTATAGGGACTTCATAATGAATTGAATCCCAGCTATGGGAATCATGAACTTCTATTCAGATATTGAGAACTCCATGAAGTCAGATAATAAACATGAGATACCTGTAAGATGCCACATTTAGCATGGACATTCAATAAATATTTACTGCCCCCACTCCAGCTCTTAAGATATAATCAAGTATTTTCTTAAGAAATGCAGGCCAGCACTTTAGTGCAAACACCTAAAAAATTTTAAAAGCCTGTAAATGACTTTGTGAGTCAGTGGTAATTTCAAGCTTTCTACCTTCATCTTGGCTTCCTAGAAATTTCCCCCTTGCTTCCTCCCTCTCCTCTCCCTAGACACTCTTAGTCGAGGTCCAGATACATCATCATTTTCTTCTCTCATATCAGCAGAGATATGTTTGGGCTTTTTAAAAATATTTTATTTATTTTTGATAGAGAGAGACAGCATGAGCAGGGGAGGGTCATAGAGAGAGGGAGATACAGAATCTGAAGACAGGATCCAGGCTCTGAGCTCGCTGTCAGCACAGAGCCTATGTGGGACTCAAACCCACAAACCGCGATATCATGATCTGAGCCGAAGCTGGACGCTTAACCGACTGAGCCACCCAGGCACCTCTGTTTGGGCTTTTAAAGAATAGATTTTGTAAGGAAACTAAAAGAAAACCAAACCAAAAAATAACCATAAAATTGCAACAGAACACAGAGTCCCCATTCTAAGAATCACAGAATTTCAATGAATTCTGGTGGTATTCACTGAGTACCAGACCTTATGCAGAGTCCTACAAAGATTAGGTCCAAAAGACCATTTGGTTATCCCACTCACTGTGAGAATATCTCAACATGGAAGCATGGAGCAAAGAACATTCCCCTTCAAATGTGTCAACTGGAAAGAAGAAATGTAGGATTTCTGAATGCCAGAGCTGGGCTGAAAAAGCTCTTCCAATATGAATCTCTCCATTCTTCCAAATCCTGACTTTGCATTAAGTCCTTCATTCTGACTTTTCATTCTGCAAGAATAGAAGTCAAAGGGAATACCAGTCACCTGTGTTTGCTTTTGGGTATCCTGGGTGAGATGGCTTTCCAATTCTTTTTGCTAAATATGATAATTATCCCTCTGAGGATAAGGGTAACATTTATTATTTGTCTCTTATTGGGCATGCTACTGTAAATTTGGGTTCCAGATGATGGAAATTGTAAGAAAACTGACTCACTCTTCTAGAAATATATGCAAATAGAGAGAAGATGTTGACAGGAGTAGAAAAGCCACCTCAAATGAAAGGCCAAGGAATGGAGTGCAGGGGCTCAGGGATCGTTGTGGGCAGAGAAGTGGCAGAAGCCTGGCTGAGAACTGTCTTATGTGATGACGGAGAGGAGGGTGGATGCTCACACCCAACACGGAGGATGTCTTGTGCATAGTAACAGGCACCAACATGGGAGTAAGGGTCAGATCTGGGGGGGAGGGGCAGCAATGTAAGATCCTGAGAGGAATGATGGATGGACTTAGTAGTATGTAGTTTACTGAGCATTTAAGATTCGCTAAATATTAACAGTACCTACTACAGAGATCTATTTTTTTTAGTGAAAATATCACTAATACTTATAAGCATTTTTATAGGTCAACTAATGACCTCCTTCATATAACCTGATGTTACATTATAAGGTCAGAATGAATTATTTTACTCTAATATTTTTTAGGTACCCAGCCATTTTCGCCAATATTGGTTAAGGATGGTTTACATAGGGGTGGGGTTAGCTGGTTGTATACCCTTCTTTTGGTTGCCTTTATGGAAGAATACAGAAAGATAATACCGCAAGGCACATTTATTGCATCCCTGCTTATAGTAAGGCATTATCTGTTTGGGCGTTTCTCTCTCCAGAGCTAAGTAGCAGGAGTTTAGTTAGACATCATAGCTTAAAACTCACATGCCTCCACACCAGGCTTGAATTATATATATCTTGTTTCTAACTGCATTGATTTGGGCAATTTATTTTTAGTGCTCAGCACCTTAGTTTCTCCAAATAGATATGACAATTTATTGATAATATTACCTAGATTGTTATGTGGATTCAATGAGTTAGTGCTTATAAATCATCTAAAACACTGCTTGACTTGTAGAAATTACTGATGTTTGAAATAAAAATATAGAGATTCTCTTCTCACTGACATTTTTAATTTTACAGCTTCAAATGCCCATCAAATATTCATTCAGCTTTTGCTAAGGGCATGCAATTCACTGATAGGAAAACCAGACCTAGATAAAAGAACAATGTCCATGTGATCTGTTCAGTTTACAAAGCTCTTCTCATTTCAGTTACAACAAATCTATGAGAAAAGAATGGCAAGATTGCTCAAGAATCTCATTTTTAAGTAAATAGACTAAGAGAAAGAAAGTCAATAAACAGTTGCATGTATGAATGGATGCATGGACAAATAGACGAATGGGCAGCAGATGGGGAGCTGGGGGATAAGCATTTATTGGAACGAATATTACAGACTTGTACAATTTGGCCTGAAGTATGGACTTTATTTTTTAAATCAGTGGATGGGGAAGGGTTTACATAATGTAAGAATAAAATTTTTACAGAGAAGAGAAAGCCACTTTTTAAAAGAAATTATAAAAAAGAAAAATGTGTTTTCTTTGGATTTACGCATTAAAACAGTGTTGGAAATCTAATTGGTATAAAACAATAACAAAAACATTCAAGAAAGGAAGACTTTAAAAACAAAGTGAAATAGGCCAATTTAATTTTACTTTTCCAGGTTTAAGAAAGGCCAAAAATTAAACAGAGACAGAGGCAAATTATTATTATTTTATGAGCTATAAAGATGCATAAGAAAGGAAATCAATCTTGTACTTTCTGATTGTTTACTTTTCCACCAGATTAAAGCCTTTACAAAAATGGCACAAAATCTCTGCAATCACCCAAGTGTTGTTTTGTTGTTATGTTTTGGAAACATTTCATGTTGGGTGTTGTGTAAGCATCAGTTTCCAGATGCCTGTAGTTTGGCATTATTTAGGCTAACCATCTGGCAGATGCTAGCCTGGTGTAAAGCAAAGATCCCTAGTTAGGGTCTTGGTGACTGAGGTTTCCCAAGTGACTTTAGGAAAATCATTCTCCCATTCTGGGTCTCAGTTTCTTCTTTTATACAATTGAGGGATTTGGACAACGTGGTGCCTAAAACTCCTTGCAGTTTTATAACCAGCCAGTTTTCGCTCCAGGATTTTAACTGGGATTCTGTAGACATTGCTTCCTTTTGTTTTGCATTTTTGATGCAGTCCACTCCTCCTTGGAAAACGGCTCAGAACGCTTTTCTGAAAGGCCAGTCAGGCTTCAGGCACTTCAGCAGGCTTAAAATAATCAACATGTGTCTGTAGCAGCCGCCTCGCCAGACCACGCGCAGGAAAAATCACCCCACCCCTGGATGGGCTTCACACTAGAGACCCGTACTTAACTGGGACCTTATTTATCTTTGCTGTGTATCTGGGACTGATCAGACATAGCAGGCTTTCATGAAAGGGGAAAGCTCTGACTTTTAAGATGAGACCTGAGGTCAGGCCTATTCAGCCATAAAAAAAAAGATGCTTATGAGTGAAAGTCTTTGATGGACTCATCATGGCTTTTTTGGAGTTACTGCTGATGCTATATTTGGGAATCCAATAAATTGCTTTAAAGAAAAGTTTGGATTAAGTTAGAAAAGAAGAGGCAAACTTAGTAAGAAAATTTTCCAGGTCTTCCCCCCAAATAATATTTTAATTGATTTTACTTTTTCTTAAATCTCTTTGACTCACATTATCAAGATGACACATTTGTGTGCTGATTTTATGTCCAATGCTGCCAAGATACTTGATGCAGGCTTCTTAAATCACTCCCTTATTTTTCACCAGCAACCTGGTATGGAATGCCATGGCCTTTTTGGAGGTGCGAGCTAATGGAAAAGACTTTGAACTGATTTGGTAGCTTCTGACTTTATTATAGAAGTAGACCAACTGTGAACCTTTCCTAATCGGCTGCCACCGCCTGCTGCCAGTGCTTATGACTACTGGTAGAATTGTGTCCACTGGACAAGGCATGTTAAATTCCATTTTCATCACTGTCGTTAACATACACTGAATGCCTATCCTACCTAAATACTCAAGATAACAAGAAAGATATGACAGTTTCTTGTCATCATTGTAGAGAGAAGACATACTTAAGTAGAAATAATTATACCAACATCAGTTGTAGGTTTGTGGATATGCCTGTGCACACATGCACGTGTGTGTGTTTGTATTCATTCTAAGCAATATCACATGGATTTTTTCATTTATTCCTAACAGCAAATCCTAAAGGTAGATCATACAGGGGTCATCACTACTATTTCATCAATGGGGTTATTAAAACTAAGAGGGTGGTACAGCTGGTTGGCTGAGGTTCTGCCAATGAAAGACATACTCAGGTTGTTTGCTACTATCGCAAAGCAAAATTAAAAGTTCTTACTATTGCAAAGTGCCAAATTAATAGTATTGGAAATGACTGTAAGCATTGTGACATGTATGGATGTAGGGATAGAGGAACATTCTCATGGAGGAATAAATCAATAAATTATTGAACCAATACCATTGAATATTTTGACAACTTTTTAGTTCTGGAAACTAAGCTTAACTTCTCCAAGTATTCTGAATATGAAATCCTCACAATGTACTTTCTGGGCTAGGATGAAATTACCTTGTTTTGGCTTAAAAAATAGGTATTTATTCCAGGGGACAATGTGGTTAAAGGTAACATCAGTACCATTAATCTCTATAGTCTCAGAGGAGTTTGTGTTCATAGACACTGGAAGGGCCAGGCCCCTTGGGTTTTCCTCTTCTCTGTTTGTCTGACTAGCCTTTCCTTAAATGCGAGTTTAAAGAAGTGACTGTATTGAGTCTTCCCAGTTATTGAAATGAATGACAGTTATCTTGGCTTTCTTTTTCCTTTCTTTTTTTTTTTTTTTTTTACATTTATTTATTATTGAGAGACAGAGAGATGGTGGAGGGGCAGAGAGAGAGGGAGACACAGAATCTGAAGTAGGCCCCAGGCTCTGAGCTGTCAGCGCAGAGCCTGATGAACCCCTGAACCGTGAGATCATGACTTGAGCTGAAGCCAGACGTTCAACCAACTGAGCCACCCAGGCACCCCTATCTTGGCTTTCTTAAGGGAGGACTTGGTCAAACTGTATTCCAAGTCTCCCTTGTGTGTTTTGGACAGGGATGAGTGGTATAGAATCCAGTAATTTCTTCCTACATAAGTAACAGCAGCACTAAGGTTTCTGCATCTATTTTTATGTAGTCTGGCCCATTACCACATAAGAAGTTTGCAGATGTCTGTATTAGAGGAAAAGATAAAAATATTTACTCTGTACTAAAATAAAACAATTTAAAGACAGGAATACAACAATCCCAACTGATACATGCAGACATATATCCACAACCTCTTATAGTTCTTTTCCTCCTTATGCCTATATAAAAATAAACTAACAGTGGGAAGAAGTAGAGTTAGAAAGTCCTGAAATACTTATCTGAGCGTGGGTGTTCTCACCCAAAATAAGATCATTATCGCCTGCCTTAGAGTGATATTAAGAAGACTATATATGACAATGTATTTAAAGTGCTTAGCACCATGGTACAATACATGATAGCCATTATTATTATTATTATTACATTGCAGAAAAGTGCATTGGTATGCAGGTAATATTGAACTGAAAAAATGTGAACTTTCAGTAAGACAGGCCACATGTCTAAGAGCATAACTTACTTAAAGTAGCTTCCCTCTGATTAGAAATTCTCTTTGCTGAGTCCAAAACTTTCTCATAAAGTTTCATATAATTCTTGAACAATAACATGTGAAAGCTTTCATAATAAGAGGGTCAGTCCATAAATATCTGTAGAATTGACCCCTGTATCTTGACATACCTGACAATTCATAGGAAAGATAAGCTAGACATTTATTTTCACTGTCTTGTTCAAATCATTTGTGCTTGGGTTAATGTGTATGTGTATAAATGAGGTTGCATGTGTCTATGGCATTTGCAAGTTTTCTCTGGCATTAAAGCACTTTTCTGCTCTCTTGGGGCTAGTTTGCACCATTCCGACGTCCTGAGTAATTTGGCTTTAATCACAAAGACAAGATCATTCAAGTCAAAGAGAGAAACCTTTCAGGGAATAGGCTGTAGAGAGATATAATGTTCTATTGTTTGTTTGTGAATCTACAAACAAAACTTGCCTTCTGTTCCCGAATAACAGGGACCAGAGCACCTTCTGCATTCAATTTCTCATACCACCTGCACAATGCATCATGGCTTAGAGGTGTGGCTCCACGACAAACACATAGCCATGTACTGCTGGCAATGAATGTGCTAAGGAGAAATCCAGGAGGATAGTTTCTTTTAAGATCTATTTCCCATTATCCAAGCTGTCTTAGGGACTTGTTTTTGGTTATTGTCAGGAATCAGATATATTTACCATGCTGTTGTTGGCTCTGCAGAGTCAACAAAACTTTCCCATCCCATGTGTGCTATTTAGCCTTTGGAAATAATGCCTCTTTATGAAATATTTTTTGGGATGATCCCCAAGCTTCTGTAACTAAAGAACCAACAGTAAAAAAAAAAAATCTTTCCTGAGAGAGCAGCTGAGGTGGCTTAAATTTATACTCTAAGTAGAATTTCACTGCTGCAGTCATGGCTGTCTGATTTATGAAGGAACAAGAAATGACATTGCCATATGATACACTGCTTCCTTGAACAAAATCCTTTAGACTATGGAGGGACCACTCCTGACTGACAGGACAGCTGGAAAGGATCTAAAGAACAAAGCAAGAGAACACAGAGAGATGGGGGCAGATTCCATGAGAGAGAGTGCTGCCACCTATCTGCTTTCAGAGCTAAGACATCTGAAGCCCATGATAAAACTATTCTTAAAGGAACATTTTTTACTGAAAGTACTCACTGATTCAGTGTACCTATGTTTGAAGGGCTACCTTAGACCTATTTGGAAAGGTCATGACCAGTGTATTGAAGACCAGTTGCCAGAAGTTCTAAGACATATTCTGGACAGCCTAAGAGAGGGCATTGGAAAGTCCATAGCTTTCTAAAGCTAGAATGGGCTGCTCTGGAAGATAGGGAATTTCCTGTCACTGTGGCATTCAATAAGAAGTCACATAACCATTGATAGACCCTTAAAGAGGTTTTAAGCAACAGAAGACAGGATGGAGGTTTGGCCAGGTGACTTTTAAGATCTTTTGGAGCTCTGAGATTCAATGGAAAAATCTGTGGGAATGTAGTAAATATTAGATTTGTAATTTACAAACTTGTTATTCTTTTCACAAATTACATTCTGGATTAAAAAATAAAATAAAATAATAAAATAATAAGCATTATTATTATTCCACTTGTACACATGAGGCAATTACATTAAGACAGATTAGGATTTATCACATACTCAATCCAGCAGAATAGGGAATCCCATCAATGATCTATATTGAGAATTTCTTCTCCCTTCAGATGTAGTGACCAGTGATTGAGGAGGAGGATTGAAAGACAAGCAAACTAAAGAGCAGGAACATATCATAGAAACCTACCATCATGCCTGAACTCTAAAAGAAAATATTTGATCACGAAGCAGAATGCAAATACCCTACCTCCCCTCACTACACACACATATATACAAAATTCTCTATTCAAAAATTTTAATTGATTACTTGTAATTTTTTAATTGTAATTTTTTAATTGCTTACTTCCAGTGGACTTTTTATCTGTAGACCTAACCTTGGGGCAGAGTTTCAGGCCAGGCAAGACTATACCAATCATAATCTTGTCCAAAGGGTTTTCCAAAGGTACTGGTTGAATCCTAGCTCATTCCAGTAAAACCCAAAAAACTGAAGTATTGACTTCTAGATCACTGCTTTTTTTGCTATAGAACACAATCTCTTATTGCCATGTGAGGAAGATCCTGTAATGGGAGTGAATTATTCTTTAGTGAATTAAGCAAGATAGAGACAGCCAAAGGCTCTCTGGGTAAGGCTTGTTATATACTGAAGCACCCTTAAAATTTTTTTTTCAATTTAGTATCTAAAATGGATTGACTTGATTATATTATTCTTGGTATTTATATAATCTAGATCTGTAAACATAGCAAGCCAGAAGTCACCCAGCAGAGGAAGTAGCAGATTCAGAGATATTGATTGGTCAGCAAGTTGCCACCAGAGCCAGAACTAGGATCCATGGCTTTTGTCTCACATTTCCCTCATGTCATGAGTGGCTCCTTCCTCATAATTCTAGTGAAGAATTTTCTGTAGCTCTGAGGACATCAGCTTGAGGGCATGATGCTGTCTATTGGAAAGAGTGGTACAGATCAGAATGATAGATAAAGAAGGCTCCTATACTATGGCCAAGGCCTTAGAGATGCCTCAAAACCTTCTGAAATGGCAGAGAAGACAGTGAACGCCTCGTTTTGACTCAAGCCACAGAAGATGTTGCAAGTCAGGCAGGGTTGGTGTCTGTGTTCATTCAGGTATGTTCACAGTGCAAACCTCCCCTCCAGCCCAGTTTCCCATTTTTCCATCCTTAGCCTCAGTGACAGCTGACCGAAACTCCTTTCCCAATACATAGGATGCCATTTTCAGTCATAGTTACTTCACCTACAATACCTTTTTCTGTCCATCCTCAGCTGTCAAGCTTATCCATCTGTCAAGGTTGAAACTAAATGCCCCCTCCTTTATGCAGCCTTCCTTCCCCTTCCTCAATGATATGGTTTATCACATAGCCATACCTTTTGGTGCCCTGTCTACTTTTCTCTCAGAAAGAATAAAAATTATTTGGATAAAAATTAGAGAAAGTAATTTCAATGACAAGAAATTACAAGGAATTCACTAACTCCATGAAGATAGGAAGTAGGTATTCATTTTTAAATTTTATTTTATAAAATTTTAAGTTTATTTTATTCATTCATTCTTTTAGTTTAATAAACCTTTGATGAGCGAGTACTCACTTCTTATATCCAAATCACATCTGTTTTTTTTTAAAGATCAGCACAACTATTATAGTCTTCATAAATTTCTCTCTAATTCCTGACTGTAAGTAATAAATGCTTCTCATATATCAACTATTTATTGTCTAATTTTGCCACCTAACATTTCCCCCCCCCATAGACAGTAAATTCTCAGAGGAGTATTTTTTCTGGAGAAAAATACGAAGAAAAGATAACTCATAATTTTTTCCTTTTTTAATAAGATCAAATCAGATTTACTGATATCCTACTCACAGTAAATTCTTGGTCTCAGCAATATTTTATATGCAAAAATTATGAGGTGATGATTTAATTGACTCTCTCTTTTTTTTTCTTTATGAAAGATTTTAGGTCATCAGCACTTGTCAGCCAGGACCATTCCATTCACCCTTTGGTTCTGGAAAAGATATTTGAAAACGCAGCAGCATGAAAGCCAGGGTTGTTAAAACAATCATTTCCCTTAAGGATGTCAGAAATCCTAAGGGGAAATATTTACAAGGATAATCTGTTTTCTCCTTGGGATTCACAGGTTTTATTTGTCTATTTTTCTCTTCTAACATATCTCACCCTTGCCTCATCCCACGTGTCTAGAAGACACATCTGCTTGTCTTCCCACTGATGGAAGCTGGTTGTAAGTCTATGCCTACTTAAGTAGATGTCTTTCAATTCATCAAAGTTTGCTAACAGATCCTCAACATTATCATTAGTTTATTTTTATTTTTTTAAACATGCTTTAGAATGGCCTGCTAATTCCAATTTAACCAAACAGACTACCATAATTTTAAAAAACCTGTTGGCCTAATAAATGCCACCATTTTGAGTTACGTGTTCTTTCTGGGTGTTGCCACATCACTGTTTTTGGCACTTAACTCAATGACTGTTTGTTGTCTGCTTATTTGCTTGTTGTAGCCCTCCCAATGCTCGCTTACTCTCTCTCTCTCTCTCTCTCTCTCTCTATATATATATATATATATATATATATATATACACACACACATGTATATATGTATATATATATAATCTCATTATATTGATGTATATTGAGAGACAAACTCGTGCCGTATGTGCCTATCATATATAATCAGTGCTAACCCACAATGACAATAAGTATTTGATGAGTGGAAAACTACATGTACAGCTTTTCATAAAGTTCTTATTGAGAATCTAAGATGTGCCAAGGAGGGCTAATCACTAGGAATACAACAACCAGTCAGAGAGACAGAAGCATAGCTTTTCATGAGTTGCACATACCTTCAATTAAAAAAAAGAGAAAATGGTTCTATTTTGTGTTTTTACAAAGGAGTTCTATTCTTTCCTCCTCCCTCCCTCTTTCTCTTTTCTCTCTCTTTCTTCCTCCCTCCTCTCTCTTTCTCTCTCTGTTTCTTTCTTTTTTTCCCTTCCTCCCTCCCTCCCTCCTCCCTCCCTCCCTCCCTCCCTCCCTTCCTTCCTTCCTTCCTTCCTTCCTTCCTTCCTTCCTTCCTTCCTTCCTTCTCTCACCTGCAATATCTCTTAATCTTCTGTATGCTCGTAAAAAAAATGTCTTCAGAATGGTCTCTGGAGAATATATGGACTACCCAAGTATGTCGATGGGTAATTGTGGTAATGTGAGGGTAGTACTATGAGAAGTTCAAGGCTCTATCTGCATGTGAGATTTGCTTGTTCATGGATGACATAGCAGAGAAAACAATGTATAAGTAAACCACTAAAAATAAATAAGAAATAATCAGGCAAAGATTGGAAGAAGAATTTTCCAAGAAAAGGAGCACTATAAACTCAAAGAGGAGATATGAGTGGAACTGAGACAAAAGTTAACAGGATCATGTTTAGAAAATAACAGAATAGTGAGGAGTGAGTCTGGACAGGTAAACCAGGACCAGTCAGGCAGGAGTTTATGAGTCACTTAAGGAATTTGAACTTTCTCCTCATACCAGTGAGGGAGCCTTTGAAAGCTTAAATCAGAGAAGGGTAAGATCAGATTTGTATTTGAGAAAGATCATTCTGGCTTCAATGTAGTAAATAGACTACGGGGATCAGGTGTTAACAAGAAAGTCCTCCACAGCTAATTTTCCTTTGTGCATTTAGATATTATGCCTTTCGTGCACATGTGCATGCATGCACTCCAACACAAGCTTTTTCAGAAGTTCAGCTATTTAAATTATATAAATCAGATTCACTGGTGACAATAACAAACCTTCTTCCAAGATTAAGCCCATCCTTGACAAAACATTCCTTTATTCAGAAAATCATGATCAACCTAGACTTTGCTTACTTTCTCATTCTACTTCCATTTCTGTTTCTTCAAAAACACACATACACCATATATCTGTTTTTGAAAATTAGAAAACAAAATAAAACATAAAAATTGTTAAGTCCTAAAGTAAGTCCCCTGACTCTGCTTGACCACAGCTAAATGAATATTTGGTACATAAAATTTTTCATTTGAATTTCTATTACATACCATATGCAGTACTATGCAGTCTGCTTTTTTCTTTCGAGGGTATATTATGAACATCTTTACATGTCTTATTATTCTCAGTGGGCATATAATATTCTACCATATGATTGTTCTGTAATTTAGTCCATCCCTGTTATTAGAAATGTCACTGTTAATTTGATCAGATCAGTTTATATGGGATCTTAGAAATTGTATCTCACAAAATTAAGATGACATTTCCCAGGAAGACTTCTCTGGTATGGGTTTTTTAGCATTTTTCCGGAACTTTACCAGCTAATTAAAATAATACCAGGAAAGTATCTTCCCTTTGGGAGTCTTCTGTGTTGGGAAAACTTTTTACTTACAATAAAATGAAAGGAGATGCTTAGAGGAAGAGAGTCTTGATCAAACTCCTTTTCAGAATAAGCTAAAATGGGAGGTTTAAGTACCATGAATAAAAACAGATGTACCAGTCCAGAATGCCTAGGAGGGAAGGTTAATTTGCCCTGAAATATTTAGTCTTATCCTGAGAAATAATAAAGGAAACAAGGTATTTTAATTTTCATTTGGAAGTCTAATTTTTCTTAATCATGTTTCCCATCCTGTGTTAATGTTCAATGGGTCTACTCAGGAAATTTCATGATACTTTTGTGGAGAGAACCTGAATTAAAAGTCAGAGTGCCCGAGTTAGGTTGCTAGTGTTGTCTTGATCAGTTTATCACTTGGGAGAATATAGTTGAGAGATTAAGGGCCTGAGTTCTGGTATAAGAAATCACTGGGTTTAAAGTCAGATTCAATTCCTTATGGTTTTTAGTTTTCTCAATGAAGTTATTGACTTCTACCTCACTGTTATTTTTATATTTAAAATGAGTTGTATTTGTTTGCTAAGGCTGCTATAAAAAAATACCACAGACTGGGTGGTTTGAACAACAGACATTTATTTTTTCATGGTTCTGGAGACTAGAGGTTCAAGACCAACGTGTCTGCAGGATTGTTTTTTTTCTGAGGCCTCTCCTTGGCTTGCAGATGGTTTCCACCTGGCTGTGTCCTCACATGGTCTTTTTCTCTGTGTGCCAGTTACAGTAGTGTCTCTATGTCCTAATCTCCTTTTCTTATAAACACATCAGTCAAACTGGATTAGGGTCCACACTAAAGGCCTCATTTTAACTTAATTACTCTTTAGAGTCTGGGTCTCTAAGGTCTCTAAATACAATCGCCTTCTGAGGTACTCAGGGTTAGGGTTTTGGCATATGAATTTTAGGGAGTACAGTTCGGCCGATAGCATGTAGTAATATATGTTTATTTCAGGTCTCTGGCACACTATATGCTCAACTATTATGATTTAGTTTCTCTGAGCTTCCTTTTTCTCATGGTAAAATTGAAATATTAATCTCTGCCTGATCTATATATGATGATGACTAGAGATAACATGCTAACTTTCTTTGTAAATAACTGGTAGATGACTGTTGTTTATTTTAGGTACATAAACACATACTTACTTACTTCCATTTGAGAATATGCACATTACATCCAGGCATTTGCTCTTAGCTTATTTTCCATGAGAGCTGGTGATAGGAAGGGTAGGATTTAGACTTCCATCAGTCTCCCTTTTATTCTTACTGATCTCAGCATCCTCAGTTCCTTAACAGGAAAGCACAAGGTTAGTCATTGTCAGTTCACATAGCCATTCCCATAGAGACTTCTGTTCACATGAAGAGGGCGGCAAAGAGTAATGAAAGTAACAGACTCTCTCTGCCTTGCTGTCTACAGGTAGAGGCAAGTGAGAATTCCACTAGTGCCTCATCGGAATGTTTCTAAATGAAAAGAATGAAAGCTGCTTAGATTATTTTGTAATAGGATCATATGTTCTTCTGGGTAGAAAGAGTAGAGGTGGCAACTCACAGATGGAAGACTATGTTCATTGTCATGACTTGGCTGAGATTTCTTTCCGGTTGAACCCTGGACTTGTTATGGAGTCTGTAAACCATAAAAGGCTTTAGATTAACAGAAAGTGGGTCTTCCAGAAATGGGAAATGTGGCCGTTTAGCACTTTATTGGCATGTTCAACCAACTACTCTGGGCATGTGAGTATGTGGCCTGGTTCTATAGTGTTCGTGATTCAGGACCAGCTGGAAATTGGATTGCAGGGAGTCAGGTGTCCTGGCACCCATAGCTCACTTAGGATTGATTAAATCTATCTGTCCAGCTGCAGATCATCCTGTCACTTTACTAGTATAACTTAGAAAAGTAGACTTACTCCTCTTCAGTGACATAGAGATGTTTTTGGAAGATAGTTTCAAAAGATTCAGACTACTCCAATTCTCTGAGGCTTTCAAGTCTCCACCCAATGTGACACAATATTCATCTAACTCCAAACCCACATCACTTTGGCCCCAGCCTACTTTTTAAGTATTCTCAACTACTCCAAACCCCACTCTGAACACTTGTACTCCTAACAAATTAATACTCCACACACAAATGACACTCTCTTTGATATGCCATTCCATTCTATCCATCCTCCAGGGCCCATGACAAAGGCCATATTTGTAAGATCTCCACGAAGACTTCCTAGATCCAAAACCATCTATTTAGAGGTGGTTTTTTCCTAGTTTGAACCTTTATGGTATTTGTTTTTACTTCTTTTATGGTCCCTTACTCAACCCTGAATTAGATTTTTTTTTCCTGATTTCCCACCCCTTCTCCCAGATTAACTACTAAAAACCAAGAATTATCAGTTTTCTCTCCATCTCCACCTACCCGATACCTAGCCAGGACCCTCACTGAATGTTTTTGGTCAGATTAAGTTGAAAGACAAAGCAGTGTAGCCTGAGCCCCAGAATTCCTACAAATGCAAGGCTTATAGTACCCTCTGCAGACAAAATGGGAACAGTGGACTCCATTTATAGAAGATCATTGTGGCACTCTATTTCTAGTACAGACCAAACATCCAGCTGCTAAACTACAATATAACATTTCCAGGGAAAGGAAGCCAATGTAAATCCACAGTATGTGTAAAGTCAAAATCAGAAAGCCTGAGTTTTCTTTAAACCACTGAATATAATTTTACAGCCTATTTGATATGATTTTTCTAGGCTGTGGTTCAATTCACACCAGTCTCTTCATTTGAACATGGTCTCATAGTTCTCTTCTGTACTTATTAGTAGCTACTTTGCAGCATTAATTTAGTTTATTCTGGTTGGCATAGAGAAAGGTATTCCTTTATGACTTTTGGAGAGATATATTTTGGATGTGAGTTTTTTATAAGCACTTGTTCAAAATGGTACACTCTTTATTTTCGTGCTGAATGAGAGAATTGGCCACTTAGTCTTAGACACAATAAAATGTACTAGAAAAATCAGTAATTTAGATTGTGCAGCCCAGCACTTACATTAGGATCCATGTGGTCCTAAGAAAAATTTCTTACTTGGGACACCTGGATGGCTCAGTCGGTTAAGCATCTGACTCTTAATTTTGGCTCAGGTCATGATCTCATGGTTGGTGGGACTGAGCCCCATGTGGAGTTCTGTGCTGACAGCGCAGAGCCTGCTTGGAATCCTCTCCCTCTCTCCTTCTCTATCTGCCCCTCCCTTCCCTCAAAATAAAGAAATAAACACTTTCTTTTAAAAAGACAAATATCTCACTCTGTATTTTAGTTATCTTATTTACATAAGTATAACAAAAGGGTGAGTCTTACACCAAATTATGTCTAAAGATAATTTCAGTCTTAGGACTTTGAGATTGTGGGATCACTTACATCACGCTTTTATCACTAAAGCTGTTCTATCATCAGAGTTAAATAAGTTTGCCCAAAGAGTATATGTGAGCATATGTGTACGTACACAACAAAAAGAGTTTCAGAAAGCTGATTAGTCTTTTGAGCCACTATGAAGCTGAAGGATGGTTCTGGGGTCAAAAAAGTTAAAAAAATGTAGAATACAATATCTAATTCATGGAAATTAACTATCATAATAAGAGAAAGTCTAAAAAGTCTTACCCTAGACAAATGTTTAATTTTTAATATAGTTTATCTTACATTAGTTAATTATAAAAGCTTTGTTTTTAAGTAAGTCTTATGACCATTGAAGATGATACACTTCTTAACAAGATAAAGATTAATTACAAACCCACAGATGTTGCCCCCTATCTTTCTAGATTGTTCTGATTCACTTATAATAATTGCTCATGCTCTCATTCTAGGAAGTCTGGAAATCTCACTTTCTGTTTGTCAAAGACTTCCAGTGTGCCTCAAGTGTAGACTTCTTCCAGTGTTCAATCCATCAGCTCTCCAGTCAAGGTTCTTCACTGCTAAGATGATGTACTATCTTTTGCATATCTTCCCATCAAATTGCATGCAACCTAGTTCAAAATGAAATTATTATTTTCTCTATCCCATAACCAAAGTTTGGAACCACCTTTTAAAAACAGTGATTTCAATTGCTATGACTATTATATACTTATTTGACTGCTTTAGAATTTTAAAGCTATCCTTAACTTTTGTATTTTCTTGCTTAATACTATAGACTGAATTGTATCCCACCAAATTAATATGTTGAACCCTGAATTCTCAATGTGATGGTATTTGGAAATAGAGTCTTTGGGAGATAATCAGGTTTAGATGAGACCATGAGAGTGGGGCTGTCGTGGTAGGATTAGTGCCCTTAAAGAAGAGACACCAAAAAGTTTTCACACTCTCTCTGCCATGTTAGGATACAATGAAAAGGCAGCCATCTGCAAACCAGCAAGAGAGCTCTTGCTAAAACCTGATTGCTGGCACACTGATCTTAATTTTGTAACCTCAAGAACTGTGAGAAAATAAATACGGTACCCATTCTATGGTATTTCATTATGGTAGCCCATGTTGCCTAGGATAATCAACTTGCTTCTTTTTTATGTGAGATAGTATTATAATGTTTTCCAATAATTTTGCCTCTTTTCCAGTCTTCCCTTACTCCCAGTTTATCCAGCAATAACCAGACCAATCTTTTCAAAAGAGAGAAGATATCAAGTTGATAATAAACTCCCATTCTCATACCCTTCTTCCTTCTGAGAAATGAAAAGTATCTTAGACTTACAGCTTCTTATTCTGCAAGTAAGGAGCTTGGATGCTGCTATCACATCCTGGCAACAAGTAAAAAGCTGAAGGGACTGAAAAATCAACAACTGTTCTAGGATTCAAAAAGATGTGAGGACACAGAGCATACCACTGCCCTCAGAATTGAAGTGATGGGTGAATACAGTTGTCATGGCTTACAGACCTATGGTTCACAAATAGAAATCACTGTGGGAATAAGTGCTGGTGTAGGGAAACTTGAACTCTAATTGACAAATTGCTGTAAGCTCAGTGTGGACAACTCTGAGAATTAAAATGCCCAGGGGGATCCAGTCATAAGCCCCCTCAGTATTGTGAGAACAATAGGAACAAAGAACAATGGCAAGTAATATTGTGGATATTCATCAACCTATATCAAGAGTCACTTTCAAAAATTAGAAGAAAAATGAGATAAAGGGGTGTTATCCAATATATAAAGAACTATTAAAATTCAAAAATAGGAAAACAACCCAATTTTAAAATGAGCCAAAGACTTTAAGAGACATATCACCAGAGAAAATATACAGATAATAAATGAGTACATGAAAAAAAAAATCCTTCATATCATATGTCATCAGGGAAATGGAAATTAAAAACAACCATGAAATGCCACTATATGCCTTTTTAAATGATCAAATACAGAATACTGACATCAGTGCTGGCAAGGATATGGACCAACAAGAGTTTTCATTCATTGCTGGTGAGAATGCAAAATGGTGAGACCACTTCAGAAAACGTTGGCACTTTCCTGCAAAATTACATTGCACTTTGTATACTCATCTAGAAGTGTTGCTCCTTCATATTTATCCAAAGGAGCTGAAAACTCATGTACACACAAAAAGCTAAATATGGATGTTTATAGTGGCTTTATTCACAATTGCGAAAACTTGAGGCAACCAAGATGTTTTTCAATAGGTGAATGGATCAATGCATCTGTGGTGCATCCAGATGAGGGAATATTATTTAATGCTAAAGAGAAATAAACTGTCAAGCCATGAAAAGATACAGAGAAACCTTAAATGTATATTAGTAAGTGAAAGAAGTCAATCTGAAAAAGCATGCAACTATGTGATTATAGCTATATGACGTTCTGGAAAAGGCGAGACTGTGTATCCAGAAAGTAGATAAATCAGGGGTTAGGGCAGGGAGAAATGAATAGATGAAGAACAGAGGATTTTAGAGTACAAAATTGCTCTATGGTACTGTAATTATATATACCTGTCATTGTTCATTTCTCCAAATCCCACAGAGTATTTAATATCAAGAGTGAATCCTATGGACTTTGGGTAATTATGATGTGCCAATGTAGTTTCATTGGTCACAACAAATATACCGCTCTGGTAGGGGGTGTTGATAATGGGAGAGACTATCTCCATGTGGAGCAAAGGGAGATACTACAAATCTCTATTCTTTCCTTTCAGTTTTGCTGTGAACCTGAACTTCCTCTAAAAAAAAAAAATAAAATCTGAAGAAAAAGTTTTTCATTGCTACCTCAAATATCATAGTTTTTATTTTTCAAATCAGTTTTGGCATGAGGCAGGGGAGATTTTCATGATTATACTCACATACATACACACATATGTATATCTGTTTCTCTTTTTCCATGCATAAAAATCAAAACACCTCAGTTTAGTGTTCAGAGACCCCCATAATACAGCCCTGTTCACCTTTCTTCCCCATTACTCTGTAATCTAGACCTTGCATATGAGCCAGGTTGGCCAAAGGACTATTCTATAAAAACATGAATCTTTCCTATTTCTCCCTGCTCACCTGATTCCGCATCTGAGACATCCACATGTTTTTTATTCTTCATCACCCAGCCTCAGTACCACTTTCTCAGTGAGGTCTTCCCTGAACCTCCCAGGCTACTACGATTTCATATTTCTCTCAATTTCTTTAGCACTGTGTTGCCCACTTACCCTACCCTTTAAACCTGTAGAAACTTAGTTCTTGATATTCTTAGTCTGTATATGTCTCCTTAACCTACTGGACTGTATTTAATAAAAGATCAAGGACCATATTGCAAATATTTTATATCCGCACAGAACATCCATCATAGTTCTTTCTAGGGCAGAGGTGATCAGCAAACACTTGTTACATGGACCAGATAGACATGAATTCACCTCAACATTGAAATAACAGCGATTAAATGCATGTTTATGGACATATTAATAAAAGGGGTAGATTCTAACCACAGTCTTGCCATTCATTTTCTGTGCACATCCTTTTTCTACTTGAGGCAGTGGTACTGAGTAATTTAAAGGGCCTTTGTAGCTCTGTCTATCTATGGCTAATGGAAGTTAGTATCCACAGACCAATCCAAGTGCCACAAAAGTAACTGAAGAGTTGATACTGCTTGATAAGTTCAGTAAGTAAGTGAACTTCTCCAAGCTTTAATCTCTTCAGACATTCAGATGGACTGGAACTTCTTCCCAGTACAGTCTGTTGGCTGAGGTACAGAGGAAATGCTTGTGTTTATATTTCACTTGTGTATATGGCCAGGATATTTAATCTACAATACAGCCTGAAGCCTACTGCTGTGGCTTAATGCTTTAAAAAGTGCAGGTGTGATGCCAGAGGACCTTATGGAGCACTGAAAGAACTCTGTCCTCAAAACCACCTCTTTAATAAGACCATGTGGCCTGTCAGGTTAGGTACACCCATTAGTCAGCTTGATGGGTTCAATATCTGAAGGGACCTTCGTCTCTCCCTGAAGTCCCCTCCAAGAGGGATCTTTGGAGTGAAACTCCCTTTGGCTTGCAGCCATGGTGCGTTCCTTACCTTGAGATGAAGTAAATGTTTTGAAATACATTTTGAAGTAAATCTCCCCACCCTTATAGGGGCTAGCGAGAGTTTGTATTTCAAAGAGAAATGTGGCATAGTTATACCAAAAAGGTACAAGTGGAAAAGCTTTGGATTTGCTTGTTTGCTTTTCTTATATTTCTCATGATGGAGTGGTTCAGGTGGAATGTTAAATTTGTTTCATAAACACAAAATACAAGGGAGATGTTAGGAATTACAATGCCAGCATTTTTCTATACAGTTGCAAAACTCTAAAGCTCTCCCCTAGTCATCAGTTTTGCCAGGCTATCACTGATGTTATCCTGGCACTGTTATACACTTTTTAACAAGGCAAGGCCCAATTGGTTACTTTCTTTTCAGGAAACGTGGTTGCTTATGACAGAAACAGGACGTAAACCTGGGCTGTGATCTTCAGTCTTGGGAACTCCCATTGATTCTTGCCTGAGACAAGCATTTTATGCCCTTCATTTTGTTTTTCTGCAGAACAGTGTTGCAGGCATACAAAAAAGCTTTGAAATTTCTAAAATTCTTTTTTTTCATATTCCCAAGAGCTAAAAAATCAGTGCCAAGTCTATATGAAGCTATCTCACTGCTGATTTTGAAAGGCCATCTTCGAAGCACAAAGCCCAAATGCATGGATAATTGCCATTTTGCAATCGTATTTGACAAATGAAGTCACAGTTTTGCAACTTTGTACAGTTTGCGGAGGGGGAATGTGCTCCGGCTGCTACTGATTGCAGAAACAAAACTCTGGTAGTAAGCAATTAGGAAGCTGGCTGTTGGCTCCAGGGAGGGGATGGCCAGCTAGAGCTTTTTTAATGGGTCACTAGGGAAAGACAACATTCATCTCCACTTATCATAATGAAAACCAGGCAGAAGCAAAGCATGAGTGAACTGTTAGAACAACAGAATTTATTTTGATACCAGTAAGTTCGTTAAGGGCAACTCAGTGTATCCCAGCACTGGCTTCTATAGCCAATGAGCCAATGAGTTATATAGATCATTGTTTGTATCATAATGTGCACTTGTAAATAATAACCAGGTTCTTCTGCTCTGGGCCCCGGGTGAGGTAAGGGGCTCATCTTCTAGCTTTTTGAAGATTGCCACAATAGGAACTGAGTAGACACTCAATAAATGATCATTTTTACTTTTATTTTTATTAGTAGCATTGTGAAGTTCTTTGCAAACTATACAACAATACAAAGGGTACAGTCTTATTAACAACCTTGTGAACAAGACTGTGCTCATTAACATGGGGATCCTAAAAGAGAGGAATCCAGTTCTGAGCTCACAAAGGCGGATATTGGATATCTGTTGATTTTTTTTTATAATCAAGACACAAATAAGATTCTTTACCCATAAAATGATGACTTCTACAATAGCCATGAGATGTTGGCAAAATAGAACAGGAAATGAGTGATATCTGCCTTCCAAAGAAATTTCTAAAGAGGAATAAAGCTGTGTTTCCAAAAACAGTAGCAGGAAGCAAATGTCAGAGAGGTCTTGGCCCAAATCTTCTTTTCGGTAACCATTAGTCATCCTCTGACACCTCAAGGGAGACTTCTGGACAATACTTCAGAGGTTAAGATGCCTGCCCAGTTATTCAATCTTGCCCTGTCCTAATGTTTAGAACCAAAACCAACAGGCACATACCAGCAAGCCACACAATAGGCTCATTGGATCTGCAGCACATTCCATCGCTAAGACAGTACTTGCCCGCATTCCATCACTAAGACAGTGCTCTCTTCCTACACAGAAAGCATCCAAGCCTTGGCTATCCTCTTGTTAGGGAGCTAGACAATACATTACACAGATGGCTTGAGGAATTTTGTCCAATTAAGCACACATAATTTTTGGCTAATATTCTGAGGTTTTCTTCTTTTTCAAAAGCTTCAAGGACTTTTTGTTTTAAATAGTCTCTAATCGAAAATGCTATGTTTAAAAGTTCTGCTTCTTCACTTAAGTGTTTTCCTTACCCTGAAAGATGGTTTTTATTTAGATAAGAAACCTTCTAGCAAACTTAGCTGATAGGATCTATTGTTGCCCTGAGCTCATGAGGTTAACCTCATTTGACTGTGGTTACTCAGAATCAGTGTTTAACATTAAATTGTAAACATCAGCTTGAAACTTACCAGTGTTCAGAAAAAGCCGGAGTCTATTAATCAGGCCCAGGACCATAAGTAATTGGAGGAAAGAGTATAAGCATTTTGGCAAAAGAAAATCCTTTAAAAATACATATTCTTCCTTTCCAACTTACTCCACAGAGAAAATGTTACTCTTTAGAAATACCATTTCCCATCTAATCCTTACGAAATAGAATTTTGAAAGCTATAAATATTTACTTATAACCATGACTACATTTTAAACCAACATTCCATAAATGCAAAGATAAGATCATTTTCTACCTTAGCACTAACATGTAATCTGTGAGTTAATATGTATTCTTTAATGCTATAAATTTCTAAATTTTCTACAGTAAGATGCAGGAAAGCATTAATTACTAGGAATTTCCCTTTCCATGGGTGTTTATCTTTTATACCTCTCCTCTGCCCAAAAGGACTTTGAATTTCCTAAGGTAATTATTTATATCATTAGATTTTGAAATGGAATAAAAACAACAAAAAAAGAGGGAAACATACCAGCTTTAGTCTACTACACTAGAAGCCCAGTATAATACAGTTACTATATATGAGAATAAACCTAGGCTCTGAGCTTCTCAGTAGCAGGACAAAAAGGACAATGCACTATATTATACAGTCCTCAATGTCTGGTAAAAGTTATTCTCTTGTAAAATGTTTACTTTTTGAGAGAGAGAGAGAATGTGTTCACGAGCAGGAGAAGAGACCGAGAGAGAGGGACAAGGGAATCCCAAGCAAGCTCTGTGTTGTCAGTGCAGAGCCTGACAACAGGGCTTGATCTCATGAACAGTGAGATGATGACCTGAGCTGAAATCAAGAGTCGGCTGCTTAACTGACTGAGCCCCCCAGGTGCCTTGGTAGAATTAATTTTATAAATTTGTCAAAAGAAGCAGCAATTACTTCCTGAAAAATTTAAAAAATTAGTATAAGAATAATTAAAAAAATTGGTCTTTTTACGTTATATTAACAACATAAAGGATAGTAACACCATCAGAAATTGTGAAATAATTATTTCTTTTCTCTTTTTTAATATTTGTTTGTTTGTTTGTTTGTTTGTTTTTTGAGAGAGAGACAGAGAGAGACAGAGCATGAGTGCTGGGAGGGGCAGAGAGAGAGGGAGACACAGAATCCAAAGCAGGTTCCAGGCTCTGAGCTGTCAGCACAGAGCCCAGTGTGGGACTCCAACCCATGAAACTTAAGGTAATGACCTGAGCAAAAGTCAGATGCTTAACCGACTGAGCCAGCCAGGTGCCCCCAAAGTGGTTTAATACAGCTATTTTTTGAATCTCTCAAAATCTGACTGGATTATATGGAATGTGTAGGAGTTTTCTAAAATAAAATTAAATTCTTATTAAACAGCCTGGTCTTTACGTTTGAAATACTGTAATTCATAGGATTTAGTTTAATCTGGTACTTAAAAACTGTTTTCGAATTTTGTTTCAAAACTTAATGGATCTTTGATATAAGATGATTCTCTTAATATGTTGTCCAATTTTTAAAATTCTTTGCTTATATTGTTTTGTAAAGAAAAATTAACTTTGAGTTGGCAAAAATTTGAGGTAAATTTGGAGATATTCACAAATGCTACAAAATGCTGTCACCATTATGAAATAAGCAAAGCAAAGCAAAACAAAACAAATCTTACTGTTTTATAAAAGAATGTTTATGATTTTTAGCCCATGAATTTTCAGTGTTTAGCATGATGTGCATGCTATCATCTAGTGACTTCCTTTCCCTCCAGCTAATGTGTTTCTGCTGCTAACTAAAACTTAAAAATTCTGCTGTGACCTAGAAACAGGACGCCTTCAGTGTCAACTTACTTGCCTGTCAGTTGGTAAGAAACCTCCTATGGGGTTAAAAATTCTCTAAAGTTGCTATATTGTGAAATTTAAGTGAAGAGCCAAGCCAAAAAAATATAGCACTTCATCAGAATTTAGTGCATGATGTTGGATGAATTCCCACGTTAGGGTGGCGAAAGCAGAGAGAGAGTTCCCATCTTTATTGAAAATGCGGATGTTTGAGCAGAAGAATGGAAAGTATTTAGTTTGGGCTTGCTGTCTTGTCCTGGTTGCATAAAAAGGTTTCAGAAGATAGAAAGTGATTCTAAATATTCTATCTCAGAAGTACAATATTCTTTACATATTTTGAATGTGATTTAGAATTTCCTTTCTTGCATATGTCTTACAAGCTGTCCTAAATTTCATATTCAAACTATTTGAGCTTCATATATCTCCTAATTCGGAAGACAGGAAACTTGCATATGACCCCTAAATTATGTTTGGAAATTTTAGAACTGTTTGCTTTATTCTGTGTGTCTGAATTGAAAAAACATCACTATAGCAAGAATAGGCAAAATGGAGAGGGAGAGAAAGGACTGGAAGGGGAAAGGCAGGACACTGACCCAAGCTTGTCCTGTTTTTATTTTGAAAGTAAAAGCATTATCTGAATTACTGGCATGCTCCCTTGCTCACTACCAAAGATCTGTTCTCCACAAAACAATCTGAATTGTCATATTAAAGTAGGTATCAGATATTGTTTAAAATTCTTTAATGGTTTCCTATTGCACATCGAATAAACTCTTCCATGATCTGTTTTTCTCCAGCTCTTCAAATACCTCTCCTTAGTCTCTGTTCTGCTTTAAAAACATGTCAAGACTTTTTGCCAGGAAAGGGCCCTTCAATTCACTTCCTTTTGCCTGGAATGTTCTTCCTTCTGTTCTACTCACGATTGGCTTCTCAACATTTAGATCTCAGCTGAAAAATACCCTTGCAGAGTGACTTTCTCCGACTAGTTTATCTAATAGAGTCCTGCTTCCATTACAGCGCAGCCAGCTCTTTCAGTATTGTGTGTTCATTTATTTCATTCGTTATACCATTCATCACAATGTGAAGTTAATTTCATTAATGACTTACTTACTTTAGCCTTGTCCCCTTGGATGAGGCTGTAAGTACCTAGAAAGCAGAGTATTTGTCTGTTTTGACCATGTAGGTATTCTCATCAACTATCACAGTGTCTAGCACCAATTCAGTATGAAACAAGTATTTGCTGAATAAGTGAATGAGTGAAATGAAGAATTGGGCTATGAGTGGAGCACTTGGCGTTAGTGCATTTTCTTGAATAGAAAGAGGGTAAATTATAAAACATCTAGAAGTCCCTCTAGAACTTTTGTGGGAAAAGTTTGCATATGGCAGGGATGAGGAAGTTATATTAGGAAGTTACTTGGGGCCAAATCCTGGAGGTTTTGAATGTCATAGTACATAGTTTCTGGAATCTCTTTTGTGGTCAATGGATAGCTACTGGAGATTTCTAAATAGTCAATGTGTACTTCTGAAATCCTTCTTTATTACTAGCTATGGAAAACCATTAGTGAGTCAAGAGAGTTTCATTCACTCACGAGTGTACAGAGTAATTTCTGAATGTCAGCAGGGCATTGATTTAATCAGCATTCATTTCTTTTTCCATGCAGCGTGACTACACAGAGGGGAGAAAATGTTCGCCTTAGTTCTTCACAGCCTGAGTTGAAATGACCCAGTGTGTCTTGAATGCATTTCTGGCCAGAATTTCTCATATCTCAGTGGGGCAGTCGGCTCCCTGAAAAGTTTGATACCATCTTGTTGTCAGATCATTCCTCTTTCCTCAGTTGCTCTTTATTTTGCAGTTTTTATCCTAATGTATAGAGTTACCCTCTCCTGTGGCTTATTTTATTTTGGTCTTAAAGGAAGTCCAGTTTGGAGCCTTTAAGGGCAGTTTGCTTTTTGTTTGTTTCAGTGAAGTAGTGGATAGGTCATTCCTTGGCTGAAACCTAGTACTTACAAGGCCTTATAATAATTTCCATCCAAAAACACAGCATTATATGCAGCACACACATGTTCACTTGGACTTTTTCTACCCCTTTAGATGTGTATATCTAATTTCTAAAATTGAGTACAGAGATATCAAGCTTCCGGTAAAATAATGGCTTGTTTTATAGGCTTTGGCACCCAATTCTAGTTTCCTGAATTGGTTCACAATGATTTAAAAGCCATTGCCGGTTCATGAAAAAGTTTTATGGTTTGACATTAAGTCATGAAATCTTATTATTTGTATTGGGGAAGATGGTATTATGACCAACACTAGGTTATAAATGGGGAAAGCATCAAATATGAATAACAAAAAACAACAACCAACAACAGTGTGGTAAAATTTAAGAAAAGGGACTAATTTGTCAACATCAGCTGACAGTTTTCAAGAGCTATTGAATCTTATTCATTGTTGATAGTCAGTATTGGAAGCTGTCAGTGTGAATGATGACTTCAAAAATGTTATTAAACTGACATTCTTTTGGTACAATATATCTTAGGAAGCATACTCACATTTAATACAACTTTTGATTTGTGTGTAAAAGATAGACTTGTTAGATGTTCTTTTTTTCCTCTTTTTTTGACATATCATAGACATCTTCTATATGTAAAGTGGGTAGAAAACAAACAAACAAAAAGAAGTCAAATGGCCCGTAATCTCAAAGAGCTCTGTCAGGGAAAAAAAAAAACTAATATACTCAGGTAGGTGCAACACACAAAAGAGTTTGATAAGTGCTAGTAGAGGAATAGGGATAAGACAATATTGTTCTACTTGCCTGTAGCTGGAGTGTTGAGAAAGGATCTCTTAAAGAAGGCAGGATTCAGGCTTGGCTTTATGAGATATGTTAGATTTCAATAAGAAAAGACCAAGGGACAAAGGCTCTCTAGATTGGGGGAATAGCCTGAGCAAAAGATGAAGGTAGGAAAGTAAAAAACATAAATATTTATTTATGTTCTAGCAACTTTAATGGCTTGTGCTATATAGAACCAGAGTATGTTGTGCTAATGTTTTTTGTTCATAATTTATAGTTTGGCTCTTGACTAAAGACAGTTTCTACCAACCACAAAGACCATACTATATTCTCATAAATTATGTGTCCATGGGAGTTATAGATTATACCATCATTTTTGAGAACATATGTACAACTTTGAAACAGATCATTTATAAGTTGTATTCCGTGGTTTATTTTTTTTAATTTCTTTATATAAATTCAAGTTAGTTAACATACAGTGTGGTATTGGTTTCAGGAGTAGAACACAGTGACTCATCACTTACATATGACACCCAGTGCTCATCCCACCAAGTGCCCTCCTTAATGCCCATCACTTATCTAGCCCATCCTGCTACCCACCTCCCCTCCAGCAACCCTCCGTTCTCTGTATTTAGGAGTCTGCTACAGTTTGCCTCCCTCTCTGTTTGGCATTGTTTTTTAAAGGATTTTTGTGATTTTTTATAAAGCACATTTATATACATTACACAATTAAATCCTTCCAAACTCCTATACAGTAGATGATAGTATGGTTTTTTTTGTGAGCATTTTTGTTTCTTAAAGGAGAACTGAGGCACAAATGTTTAAAATGACTTTTTCAAGGTTTACTTGATCAATATGTGAAGGTACACCCAATTTAGAACCTACTGTTATTCCTCTATACCTATATCCTCCTCACTGTGTAGATGTCCTTATAATTCATGTGTGTTGGTGTATGAGAAGTTGAGAACATGCAAATTAAGAAAGAAATCACATCCCAAATTACTGACAACCAAAATCATTTCGTGAGCACAGAATTGAGGACAAAGGTAAAAGAGGCAGGGAAAGCAGAGGAGACCAGATTTAATGGAAGGAAAACCAGTAGCTAAAACTATGCAAATTTAAGAGGAAAAGAGGCATTACTATTATTAGATGAAGTGAAGGATCTCAAGTCTTAAAATAAGGTAGTTTATGTTTTCTGTGGTCAGGGCTAATATTATTCATCTATCATAATATGGCAGGAACTGTGCACTTGGGAACTCAGTGCTTCTTTTTATTTTTTACTAGTACCTGAGTGGCAAGACCGTCAAAAGCAGACTCAGTTGAATCTTACATGCTGTTCCATGATTTTTTGTTTACTTTTTAATAACAATGTATTTTCCTGTCTTCATACTCCATAATATATTGAACATAATTTGAATTTTACCATGAAAAAGACTGCTAATATGAATATTCACTTTCCTGATATGGGGCAAATAGATCTGTCTCTACACATTCTCTATGTCTAAAGCATAGGGCAAAATGTCTCAAATTGAGTAAATTTGATTCTATTTTGTTTAAAAGAATGCATCATTGCATTTCATGGAAAACAGTGTATTGTGTGGTTTAGGAGATGATTCTGTGGTGTCTGTGCAGTGGTATTAAAAAGTCTTCCTTTTGGAGTGCCTGCGTGGCTCAGTCGGTTGAGTGTCTGGCTTCAGCTCAGGTCATGATCTCATGGCTTCACACTGGGCTCTGTGCTTATCGCTAGCTCAAAGCCTGGAGCCTGTCTTTGGATTCTGCCTCTCCCTCTTTCTCTGTCCCTCCCCTGCTTGCTTGCTCGCTCGCTCTCTCTCTCTCTCTCTCACACTCACTCTCTCAAAAAAATAAATAAAACATAAAAGAAAAAATTTTTAATAAAAATAAAAATTCTTCCTTTTGTATTAATGAGAATCAAAGTTATAAGTCTGGAGTCAAATATTTCAGTCAAGAAGGAGTGTGGTAGAGTGTTCTATGTGTTGTATCCAATGTATCTTATGCATTGGAATAATCTACTCCTCTTAGTTTTGCACTCTTCACATTCTAAAGCCAGATAACAAATTTGGTGGAGTGAAAGACATACTCATTCCCATCCTCTGAAAAGTCATAGGTTTGTTTATATTCCCATTGTCAGGATTAAAGGCAAAAGGAACAAAAAAGAAGAAGAGAAAAGGGCAAGATAAAAATGTCAAAAATATGAATTAGAGGTGGCTCAGCATTGGCAGCTTTCTGGGTTTTTAAAAAATGTTTTCCATTACTTCTAGATTGTCTAGTTTGTTGACATATAATTTTTCATAGTAATCTCTAATTATTGCTTGTATTTCTAAGGCTTTGGTTGTAATAGATCCATTTTCATTCCTGAGTTTGTCTATCTGGATGCTCTCTCTTTTCTTTCTAAGGAGGCTGACTAGAGGTTTATCAATTTTGTTTATGTTTTCAAAGAACCATCTCATGGTTTCACTGATCTGCTCAACTGTTTTTTTTTTATTCTATATTGTTTATTTCTGCCCTGATCTTTATTATTTCTTTTCTTCTGCTGGATTTGGGGGGCTCTTCCTGCTCCCCTTCTAGTTCCATTAGGTGCTCTGTTAGATTTTGAATTTGCGCTTTTTTTAGTTTGTTGAAATAGGCCTGGACTGCAATATACTTTCCTCTTAGGACTGCCTTTGCTGCATCCCAGAGATTTTGGATTGTTGTATTTCTGTTTTCATTTGTTTCCATATATTTTGAAATTTCTTCTCTAATTGCCTGATTAGCCCAATCATTCTTTAGTAGGGTGGTTTTTAACCTCCACATTTTTGGAGGTTTTCCAGACTTTTTCCTGTGGTTAATTTCAAGTTTCATAGTATTGTGATCTGAAAGTGTGCATGGTATGATCTCTATTCGATTATACTTATGGAGGGCTGCTTTATGCCCCAGTATGTGATCAATCTTGGAGAATGTGCCATGTGCACTCGAAAAGATGGTGAATTTCCTAACTTCAGGATGCAGAGTTCTATATATACCTATCAATTCCATCTGTTCCAATGTGTTGTTCAGGTCCATTGTTTCTTTAGTGATTTTCTGTCTGTTATGTATTCATTGCTGTCAGTGGAGTATTAAAGTCCCCTGCAATTAGCACATTCTTATCAATAAGATTGTTTCTGTCTGTGATTAGTTGTTTTATGAATTTGGGTGCTCCTGAATTTGGCGCATAGATGTTTATAATTGTTAGCTCTTCCTGATGGAGAGACCCCATAATTATTATATAATGTTCTTCTTCATCTCTTGTTACAGCCTTTACTTTAAAGTCCAGTTTGTCTGATATAAGTATGGCTACTCCAGCTTTCTTTTGGCTTCCAGTCGCATGATAGATATTTCTGCATCCCTTTACTTTCAACTTGAAGCTATCTTCAGGTCTAAGGTGAGTCTCTTGTAGACAGCAAATAGATGGATTTTTTTTAATCCACTCTGCTACCCTGTGTTATTTGGCTGGAGCATTCAGTCCATTAACATTCAGTGTTATTATTGAAAAATGTGAGTTTAGATACGTTGTGTTCTCCATAGAATTCATGTTTATAGTGGTGTGTCTGGCACATTGTATTCTTTGCAACATTTCCCTCATAGAGTCCCTCTTAGGATTTCTTGTAGGGTTGGTTTGGTGGTCATGAATTCTCTCAATTTTTGTTTATTTGGGAACACTTTTATCTCTTCTTTTATTTTGAATGGCAGGCTTGCTAGATAAAGGATTCTTGGCTGCATGTTTTTTCTGTTCATCACATTGAAGATTTCCTGCCATTCCTTCCTGGCCTGCCAAGTTTCATTAGATAGGTCTGTAACCACTCTGATAGGTTTCCCTTTGTATGTGAGGGCCCTTTTATTCCTAACCGCTTTCAGAATTCTCTCTTTATCTTTATATTTTCCCAGTTTCACTATGATATGTCATGCTGAAGGTCGATTCAAATTATGATTTTAGGGGGTCCTTTGTGCCTCTTGAATTTGAATGTCTGTTTCTTTCCCCAGATTTGGGAAATTCTCAGTTATAATTTGATCTGGTATCCCTTTAGGAACTCTCTTTCTTCCTCTTCAGGAATTTCTATGATATGGATGTTGTTCCATTTGACTGTATCACTCAGGTCTCGAATTCTCCTTTCCTGCTCCTGGATTAATTTCTCTCTTTTTTCGGCTTCCTCTTTTGCTATAAATATGTCTTCTAATTCACCTATTCTTCTCTCTGCCTCTTCAATCCTTGAGGTAGCTGCCTGTATTTTATTATTCACCTCCTTTATAGCCTTTTTTAACTTGTCACACCTATTTTAAAAGTCCCTAGTCATTGTCTCAGTTGCTTCTCTAATCCTTTTTTCAACCCCCATGAATACTATTATGACAAGTTTTTTAAATTCTTGTTCAGTTATGTTGTTTAGATCGGTTTTGAGCAGCTCTGTGGCTGTGAATTTTTCCTGGAGATTCTTTGGGGAGAGTTCTTTTGTTTTGTCATTTTGGCTAGTTTTCTGTCTCTTGTCAGTTTTAAAGGGCTTGTTGTGCACTGGCAAATCGAATTCAACAGGATATGAAAAAAATTATCCATCATGACCAAGTTGGATTCATTTCTGGGTTACAGGGCTGGTTCAATATTTGCAAATCTGTCAATGTGATACATCACATTAACAAAAGAAAAGATAAAAACCATATGGTCCTGTTGATAGATGCAGAAAAAGCATTTGACAAAATACAGCACCCTTTCTTCATAAAAACCCTTGAGAAAGTCAGAATAGGAGGTACTTACCTAAATATTATAAAAGCAGTTTATGAAAAGCCACAGCTAATATCATCCTCAATGGGGAAAAACTGAGAGCTTTCCCCCTGCGATCAGGAAAACAACATGGGTGTCCACTCTCACCACTGCTGTTTAACACAGTGCTGGAAGTCCTAGCATCAGCAATCATACCACAAAAGGAAATAAAAGGCATCAGAATTGGCAAAGAAGAAGTCAAACTTTCGCTTTTCACAGATGACATGATACTCTAAATGGAAAATCCAGCAGACTCCACCAGAAGCCTTCTAGAACTGATTAATGAATTCAGTAAAGTTGCAGGGTACAAAAGCAATGTACAGAAATCATTGCATTCCTATACACCAATAATGAAGCAGCCGAAAGAGAAATCAAGAAGCTGATCCTGCTCACAATTGCACAAAAAACCATAAAATACCTAGGAGTAAACCTAACCAAGGATGTAAAAGACCTATATGATGAAAAGTATAGAAAACTTATGAAAGAGATTAAAGAAGACACCAAGAAATGGAAAAACATTCCATGCTCATGGATCAGAAGAATAAACATTGTGAAAATGTCATTACTACCCAAAGCAATCTACACATTCAATGCAATCCCCATCAAAATTGTACCAGCATTCTTCTCAAAGCTAGAACAAGCTATCCTCAAGTTTGTATGGAATCACAAAAGACCCCAAATAGTGAAAGTGTTATTGAAGAAGAAAACTAAAATGGGAAGCATCAGAATCCCAGACTTTAGCCTGTACTACAAAGCTGTCATCATCAAGACAGTATGGTATTGGCACAAAAACAGACACATAGACCAATGGAATAGAGAACCCAGAACTGGGCCCACAAATGTACGGTCAATTAATTTTTGACAAAGCAGGAAAGAATATCCAATGGAAGAAAGACTGCTTCTTTAGCAGGTGGTGCTGTGAGAACTGGACAGCAACATGCAGAAGAATGAAGCTAGACCACTTTCTTACACCACACACAAAAATCAACTCAAAATGGCTGAAGGACCTGAATGTGAGACAGGAAACCATCAAAACACTCAAGGAGAAAGCAGGAAACAACCTCCTTGACCTCAACTGCAGCAATTTCCTACTCAACACATCCCCAAAGGTAATAGAAATGAAAGCAAAACTGAACTCTTGAGACCTCATCAAGATAAAAAGCTTCTGCACTGCAAAGGAAACAATCAAGAAAACTAATAGGCAACCAACAGAATGGGAAAAGATAGTTGCAAATGACATATCAGATAAAGGGCTAGTATCCAAAATATAACAGGAATTCACCAAACTCCACACCCAAAAAACTAATAATTCAGTGAAGAAATGGGCAGAAGACATAAACAGGCACTTCTCCAAATGGGACATTCAGATGGCCTACAGGCACATGAAGTGATGCTCAACATCACTCATCATCAGGGAAACACAAATCAAAACCACACTGAGATACCACCTCACACTGGTCAGAGTGGCTAAAATGAATAAATCAAGAGACTATAGATGCTGGCAAGGGTGTGGAGAGATGGGCACCCTCCTACACTGTTGGTGGGAATGTAAATGGTGCAGCTGCTCTGGAAAACAGTGTGGAGGTTTCTCAAAAAACTATCAGTAGAACTCCACTATGACCCAGCAATAGCATTGCTAGGGATATACCCAAGGGATACAGAAGTGCTGTTGCATAGGGGCACATGTACCCCAATGTTCATAGCAGCACTATCAACAATAGCCAAATCATGGAAAGAGCCTAAATGTCCATCACCTGATGAGTGGATCAAGAAGGTATGGTGTGTATATACACACATACCATGGAGTATTACATGGCAATGAGAAAGAATGAAATCTGGCCATTTGTAAGAAAGTGGATGGACCTCAAGGGTGTCATGCTCAGCGAAATAGGTCAGGCAGAGAATGTGCACTCATAGGTCTAACAGGAGAGCAAGAAAACCTAATGGAAGACCATGGGGAGGGGAAGAGGGAAAAAGAGTTGGGGAGAGAGAGGGATTCAAAACCTGAGAGACTATTGAATACTAAAAATGAACTGAGGGTTGAAGTGGGAGGGCAAGGAGGAAGGGAGGTGGTGTAATGGAGAGGTGCACTTGTGGGGAAGAGCACTGGGTGTTGTATGGAACCCAATTTGACAATAGACTATTTAAAAAAAATGTTCGTGTGCCCCTAAAGTTCATCATGTTGAAATTCTAACCTCCAAAGGTGATGATATTAGGAGATGATGCCTGTCGGTTCTAGGAGATGGGTGTTTAAGTCATGAGGGTGGAGCTTCATGAATAGGAGTAGTGCCCTTAGAAATGAAACCCCACAGAGAACCCTGCTTCCTTCTACCATATGAGGACACAGTGAGAAGGCATTGATTATGAACTAGGAAGGGAGCCCTCACTAGAATGTGACCATGCTGGTGCCTTGATCTTGGACTTCTAGCGTTCACAACTGTGGGAAATAAGTGTCTGTTATTTTTAAGCTAAAAAAATAATAATGAATAAAATAAAATATTTTCATTTATTTTTGAGACAGAGGGAGACAAGAGTGTGAGTAGGTGAGGGGCAGAGAGCAAGAGGGAGACAGAATCCAAAGGAGACTCTAGGCTCTGGGCTGTCAGCACAGAGCCCTATATGGGGCTCAAACTCAAAAACCATGAGATCATGACCTGAGCCAAAGTCAGACACTCAACTGACTGAGCCACCCAGTTGCCCCAGCAGCCTTCTGTTTTGATCAATCATGAAACAAACAGAAGCATAAAAACTCAATTTCCCTGAAAATGCAGACGGCTCAGAAAAGAGTGGGAAAAGAATGAACTTGGAATAGAGCATGTGTATCCATTTTCACCAAAGCCCAGATATCCACATGTCATTTTAGGAGTCCTGTTTATTACCCTCTCACTTTTTAGGAAGTGGGTTGTGTACAGTGAATGTGAACTGGAACCCGGCCCCGCCACTTTAGCTGTTGGCTCTTGGGCTAGTACTGAGCTAGGATAGAAATGTTTGCCTTCATTTAGTCCTCTTTTCTTTTTTCTTTCTTTTTTTTTTTTCTCTGTAGCTTAACCAGCTGGACAAGGCAGTGGAAGCAGCCCACACATTTTTCATGGCCAACCCTGAGCACATGGAAATGCAGCAGAACATCGAGAATTATAGAACAATGGCCGGCATTGAAGACCTCCAGTTGGTAGATCGAGAAGCCAAACCACATCTCGTAAGTGCTGTGGACCATTGCCCTTGCCAGAAGGTGCTCCTAAGTTTCATTTGACTCAAAGCAGATTCCTGTGTATGGGGGTCTCAGGTTGATTCCCGATTTCCAATTCAGTAATAATTTTATACTTTCAAAGTTCACACATGAGATATTATTATTATCAGGGTTGAAAAAATTGAAAGAAAGTGAAAATACCCTTGGAAAATAAGTAAGATATGGTGAAAAGTAGAATGTGATATAAAAATCTGTCACCCTCTCTGAATGTCAGTGCCCCCACCAACCCTTTAATTTTACATATGGGAGTTGAGGTCGCTGTGAATTGCTCAGGTCATACTGTGGTTTCCCAGCTCCCAGTCCAGGTGTTTTTCCATCGTACTTGTACTTTTTAAATTCTGATTATTTTAAAGCTATGTAATTGTTCACTTGAATGAAAGCTTACTTGAAACCACAGTAAGTTGAAAGGGCTTTCTTTTTTTAATTGGCAATATCACCATTCTCAAAATGTGGCCTTTAAGATGGTTGAAGAACAGGATAAGGGAAGATTTGCAGAAGTCGATTATTATTATTATTATTATTATTATTATTATTATTATTAAATTGGGCCAGGCCTGGAACGTGGATGTGTCACAGCCTCCACATCTATCTCCCTGGTTTAGGAAGAATGTGAAATTGACTGATGTCACAGCCTTCAGCTTGCTGGATAACTCCCATCTCATTTACAATTACTTGAAGCCACGGAAGTAACCTTTTATCTTTCAGTGCAACTGTTCATTGTTCATCCACAGCATAAGGGCATAGTGCCCCCTTGCCCAAATGATCCTGAATATGCCTAAATCCTGCTATTCAAGTGCCCCAGTATTTTTCTGCTTCTTTGCAGGAGAGTTACAGTGCAGGAGTTAAGCATTATGAGGCTGACGACTTTGAGCTAGCTATCAAGTACTTCGAGCAAGCATTAAGAGAATATTTCAGTGAAGATACAGAGTGCAGAGCCCTGTGTGAGGGGCCTCAGAGATTTGAAGAGTATGAGTACTTAGGGTACAAAGCTGGTCTCTATGAAGCCATTGCAGGTAAAGCTTATCCTTCCTTTATTTATTTCCTGATTATACAAATACTGCATGCAATCTGTAAACTATCCTAACAATACGGAAGCATATATTGCAAAAAATGAAAGATATATTTAGAAATGTTTGCCTTCATTTAGTCCTCTTTTCTTTTTTCCCACCTCCAGTAAATAAATCTACCTAGTTTAAATGTTGGTGACTATGCTCCCAAACTTTTTCAGATGCATATGTAAATGTTTATGTATTTATTGCCAATTGTCAATTTGGTTTTTATAAAAATAAGACAGTATATGGGTACTGATTTTCAGCATATTTTTGTTTTTGTTTAATTTTGTGCTTAACAACGTCGTGTGGACTTCTTCTCATGTAAGTACATGTAGATATACCTTATTGTATTTAATGGCTGTCCAGTGTTCCAATATATGTGGAAAGCATAATTGACTGGTCTGCTTACTGATGAATATTAAGGAAGTGGATGGTTTTCATTATTATAAACAATATAGTAGTGAATAATTTTATGTAGTTTTCTTCAATTACTTAAAAGAGCATTTTATTATGTGTGAAAATTTAATATATTACAAAGGAGCATTTAAAATAGTATCATTCATAGTAATATGAATGATACATTAATTGGGAAGATTGGCTGGCTAAGCATTTATGGTGGGAAGCATATGAAAAAACAAAAGTAAATTATATTTATGTTAATAATATGACAATGAAAATAAAACTACTAGAAGAAAATGCAAGAGAATATTTGTATAATGGAAGGAGAAGAAAACCACTTCTTAGAATGACAAAAGACAAGAAATATAAAGAAAAAGATAGACTTTGCGTAAGATTTATAATATAAGAGCTACAATGAATCAGCCTGAATTACAAATGACAGGGGGAAAAGTTGCAAAATATTTGGAAGCAAACAGTTAATATCCACAATATTTAAGTAGAACTTGTAAATTATTATTAGTAGTGATAATTTATTTCTGATTTATTGATAATTATAAAAAGCAACATTTATAAAGCAGTTACAATGTAGAAAGCATTTTACATATTTTTATATCTTTTAATCCTCTAAACAACTTTTTGTAGGTGTATGGTGTTATTATTCATCATTTTCTCCCTTTTTTAAATGAGGAATTTATACCTCAGAGCAATGTGATTAAGGTGAAGCTGGAAATCTGGGGTGGCTGAGTGGCTCAGTGGGTTAAGCATCTGACTCTTGATTTTGGCTCAGGTTATGATTTCATGGTTCATTTGGAACAAACCCCAAGTCAGGCTTACACTGACAATATGGAACTTGTTTAGGATTCTCCCTCTCTCTTCTTTTCTCTCTGCCTCTCCCTCACTTGTACATTCTCTCTCTCTCTCTCCCCCAAAATAAATAAATAAACATTAACAATGAAAAAAGGTGACGCTCGAAATCAAACCTAGGCTTATTTCACTCTAGAGCTAAAATTTTAGGTCTACATAATTGAAAAATGGGCAAAGAATAACTTACTCAGTAACACATGTTAACAAATATCTGTTGTGTGCATACACAAGTTATAAATATATAAAAAACAGTGCTTCACCTCACCAGTACTTGTAGAGAGGCAGATTATGGAAGTGAGTCGGCTCTCCCCAAGTGCCAATGCTTTCTGTCTCCATGCAAAGCACACTCACCTAAGGAGTTCGAACCAAATCCCAAACATTACCTTTCAATCCGACATTTCCTTTAATTTCTATTCTCTGATTGGTTACCATAGGATAGATGCTACCTCCTAATGGCGTGTAAGATTCCCTTGTTCTCTCTACCTCTTTTGCCACCACCCTGGTTCAAATCAACAGTATGTTTTAACAAAGCCACTCTGAGAGCCTCCTTGCTGGTCCTCATGTCCTGATGAGGTTTTACTCTGTAGGCGGACAGAACAGTCTTTTTAAAAAATGACAGTTTGTTCACAGAACTCCCCTGCCGAAGACTTCCATTGCACTTGAAATAAAATCCCAAACCTTTAGTAAGGGTATTCATGGTTGTGCACTTGTGTATGTTCCCACCCTCTCTCTTGTTCTGTCTTTTGATTGACTGCTATGTTCATTTTCACTCCCAGACTTTGAAACTTGCTTTCCTCTATTATTTGCCTAATGTTCTATATTGTTAATTGCTTAGTCCTCAGCACCTAGGTATACTGACTGGCAAATAGTATGTGCTTACTAAATATTTGTTAAATGAATGAGTGGGAGGAAAAAAGAGGGGAAGAAAGGAAGGAAGGAAATGACCTCCCCATTATTCACATCACAGATTAAAAGGGTTAATAATACTCTATGTTTAGTAAATGTAGGTCATAAATTGTTGACGTCTTTGAGAGGGACAATTAGAAAACATATTTTATTAAATTAAGAAGTAGACTGAAAATCAATCAGTTGGATGACTTATTTGCCACATACTCAGGTACCCCAAACCGACTCAATTCACCTCAAATCAATGCAAATATCCAATTTATTGAGGATTTTTCCCCCTAATGTTTTGTTTTGCTAGGTCTCTGGCAGAATCATTTGCCTACATTTTTGTGAACGCTGCTCGTTTGAATGTCAGTTTCATATGTGTTTCACATTTCAATTGTTGAGTATTTCTGTGCACTTAATCTTTTATTTGGGAATTCTTTCCTTTATAATAGTTTCCTTGTAGCAGTGTAAGGATACATAGCCTGTCTCCATCCCTGCAATCTCTTTACACCTGCCTCCATCAGTGGTGACTAAGGGGCTCTAGTAAATGTCCTACATCTGATTTAGGAAAATGGACTAAATGATTCTTACAGAATAACATTTAGCAATTTGCTCAAAGTTATCATAATATGACAGTTACTGGCAAACAATAGAGATCTAACATAGACTCTTAATGCTTACTACAACTATCACCACTGTTACCCCCACTTCCAATAAAGACAAGTGACTTAAAAAGGCGTGGTTTCTAAAGCTCAGTCAGATATTGTACATGTAGAAATAGGGCGAATCTTCTTGGGGATTTGATCCACATCCAATTTATTATGAGAAGGAAATTTTAAAAAGTTTTCCCACACAAGTGATTTCAATCTCAAACTTACTAAAACATAATAATTATACAATATCATTTGCTATAAAAAGGAGAAAAGAAATACAAGTAATAAAATGTGATATCATAGCTCAATGTAAATTCTCGTCTGGTTGGAGACTGTTCTAAATTAAGAGTGAAACTGGTTTTTAAAATACAGAATGTATTTAGAAAGTCAGAATATTTGAATCATAGAGTTAGAAGAACTTTAAAAATCAGAGAAAAATACAAATGGCTTCTTAGTGCAGTTACTTATTACTGTGCTGTTGAACCTTAAAGAACATCTTTGTGTGACTCTCATTTTGTTGCTATTTATATCTTACATTGAAAAATACCTCCATTCAGATTTTGGGTTCTTGTTGGGTGTGTTTTCTACCTCTTCCTTCTGCTTGTCATTTGGAATTAGGAGTAGTGTGCATTAGAAGGTAAGAGGAATGCCAATGGCCAGGTAACTAGGAACAAAACAGTTGAAGGTTGTGTGTTGTTTCCCTAAGAAATAAACCAACTATTTATAGGATTTTTATATAGCTATTTATTTGTGAGATGCTAAATAAATAGACAGAACTCATTCTTCCTCTCCCAGCCTCCAACTGCAGTTAACAACCAATGAGCTGTAGGGATTCTGTTTCCTGTGCTATGTTGGGTTGAGTTAGCCAGGCTGTGCAAAAACTGGTGCATTTGCCTACACACTGGAAAACAACCATGCCCTTTTTGTTGGGTTCTGAGGTCCCTTTTCACATCATCAAGATACAAGCCAAATCCTGCCCAATAGAGAACTTTTAAAAGGAGACATTTGTGGTAGTAAAATGTAAAGTCATGATGTCAGAAGGTTTTTTCGTTATTCTCATGAGAACCTGCTTTGCACAAGCATGAATAAACTCTTCTCTTTCTGGAAAAGACTGTCTCCATCTTCATTGCAAAAATCATGGTTGGGGCAAAATGTAGGAATTATTTGCTTCTCTAGGGCATTAGCCACTTGTGTTTCCTCAGCTCATGCTTGTAGGAGATAGAGCCTAGAGCTAGAGGGAGGGTGACGACCTCTGCGCTGGAGAGTCCTCAGCTATTTGTAAGTGAGAAGGATGGGAACAAAGAAAGGGGAACAGAGAGAAAGAGTCATAGTGTGTATCTAAATTCTTTAGCTTTCCTCCTTACCCTGTTTTACCAATTCCTACAGTATTAGGATTCCCAATGTTCAGGTGATAGACTGTTTTGTAAGTGGGTAGAATAGGTTTCTGATCAATCGATGTGAAATTTCTCCTTTAGGAAAAGTTCTTGAAAATGTTAATAAGGAGAAAAAGCATCCTTGCTTCACTTTTCTACATGAACTCCCCCACAGGCATGGCAGTTTCTCTCAACTGGTCTTTACCACAACCAGCATCTGAATATCTGATCTTGTCCCAGAACACTTCAGGCCACCCAGTATCCAGAGAGAGGCCCCAGACTTATTAAGTAGGAAAGATAACTATTCTCCTGGGCCTGCGTGGGGTGAGATGGCCTGCGTCACTCTCCGGAGAGGGAGAAAAAGGATACACAGAAGGGGAGAGTGCAGTACTGAGAAAAGACCAGGGTTCAGAAGATTTGGACTCTATTAATTACTCTAGTGAGCACTGAGCAGGAGGCCTTGGTAAGTCCCTTGCTTCCTTTGTGAAAATGGTGACTGCTCATAAAGTGAAGATAATGAGACCACTGTAGGAGTGTGGTGAGGCGAGGCATGCCCTGTGTAACTGCAGCTCTGACCTTGAAGTCTGGACACTCCAGCAGACAGGAGGGACCCACCTCTCACTCTTGTCTTCCAGATCACTATATGCAGGTGCTGGTTTGCCAGCATGAATGCGTGAGGGAGCTTGCTACCCGCCCTGGCCGCCTCTCTCCGATTGAGAACTTTCTTCCCCTGCATTTTGACTACCTACAGTTTGCCTACTATCGAGGTAAAACATGGATCATCCCAAAGGCCTTTGAGGGAGGGGTACTGCATTTTCCTCTGCATTTCTCAGTTTACCATTGAGGAAGTGGGGGTGAATGTGTTTTTTTCTCTCATCTCACATCACTGCAGCTCAAGCCATGGAGAGCAGGTGAAACTACAAGTGGGCAAATGCTGTGATAATATCCTGAAAGTTATATTAGGCTGACATTTCACATGATTCTTAAATTGAATTTTTCAACTTAATTTTGAAAGGTCATATATTGGAGCGCCTGGGTGGCTCAGTCGGTTAAGCATCCGACTCTTGATTTCCATGTAGGTCATGATCATGGGTTTTGAGATCAGGACCTGCATTGGGCTCTGCTCTGACAGCACAGAGCCTGCTGGGGATTCTCTCTGGCCTTCCCCTGTTTGTGCTTCTCTCAAAGTAAATAAATAAACTTTTTAAAAAAGTCATATATTCACAGGTCGAAAGACTAACATCATAAAATCTCCCTCTCTTAATTTTTCCTGCAACCCAATTTGGTGCCCTACAACCCAGTTTCTGATTTATCTCTTTGAAATACACACACACACACACACACACACACGCACACTCACACACAAACCAACTTATTTTCCCTGCTTATGCATAGAAAGTAGCATATTATTTGCATTGTTTTTTTACATTGTTTTCTTCACTGAATAATATATATTGGCAGTGACTGGCTATCTCAGTCAGTGGAGCATGTGACTCTTGATCTTAGGGCTATACGTTCGAGCCCTCTACACTGGCGTAGAGATTACTTAAAAATAAAACTTAAAAAATAATATATACCAGATTGTTTTTAGTAAGTTGGTCCTATGAAATTGCCATTTGCTTAGGTTAAAAATGGTCAAATGTTGGCAATATTATATGGCTTGATCTGACTACATCAACACATGGAGATCTTCCTCACTCATTTTTCTTTACAGCCGCATGTCATTGTCCTGTAATTTATTTTATATGTCTCCTTATTTGTGGGCGTTGTGTTGTTTGCAACAGTTTTCTACTTCCATCAAGGATCAAATGAATAACATTTTATGTAAGTCACTTCGCATTCACACATAAATATATATAGGATAAATTTCTAAAAGTATAATTGCTGTGTTGAATGGTTTATTCATTTAAAATTTTGATAGGTGTTGCCACATTTTCTTCCATATGGAATACATTTTTCATTGCTCATCAACAGAATATATTGTGGAAATTTTACATATTCCCTATTCCATTAGGTGACATTTTTTAAATCTCAAATTAGTTTTAAATTCTATATATCTAATTGAGAGAGACTGAGCATCTTTCCTTAGGTTTAAAAGCAATTAATAGCAATGCGATTGCTGAAATAGGTTTTAGATATCATGTTGTCAAACTCAGTACAAAAAACAAAATTAACTTGCAAATCTCTATTAAATGATATAAGTTGTAGCAAACATCTTCAGGTGGAAACTTTTAATAATTGATGCAAAACCTCTAGCACCAAAGCAGACCAAAGATAGTACCTTTTAAATACCTGAAATCATGCCTTTCCTTTTGTTTGTGGCTATTTTTTTGAAGTATCATTAATTAGCACAGTCTGTTTCATTAGTTTTAGACATACAACATAACAATTCAACAATTCTGTAAATTACTCAGAGCTCATCATAAATGTAGTCACCATCTGTCACCAGACAACAGTATTACAATCTTATTGACTTTGTATCCTATGCTGTACTTTTCAATTCTGGGACTTATTTATTTTATAACTGGAAGTTTGTACCTCTTAGTCCCCTTTATTTATTCCTCCCATCCCCCTACTCACCTCCCCTCTGACAACCATCAGTTTGTTCTCTGTATTCAGGAATCTGTTTTTATGGGTGACTATTTTTGTGTATGCTCTTCAGCCTTACCTTGCCTTTCCTCTTATTCGTGTTTAATGCTGACCTCTAACAGACCGTTTGAAGTATTTCTTAAAAAATCCTCTAGATGGATGTAGGCTAACTCTAATGCTACAACTCTTTGGTGTTTCAGTCGGTGAATATGTGAAAGCCTTGGAGTGTGCCAAGGCCTACCTTCTCCTCCATCCGGATGATGAGGACGTCCTAGACAATGTGGATTACTATGAGAGCCTGCTGGATGACAGCAGTGACCCAGCATCCATTGAGGCCAGAGAGGTGAGACCAGTGTCCTGAGAGGAAACTGCATTATGCTAGATGCACTGCACAGAACTGGGGAAAACATAGCGCTGCTCTTAAAGATACCTAGCAATTTAGTAAATGTTATAAAATTCTGGTCTTTTGTACTTTGATTATGAATGCCAGGAGCATATTTTACTCATGTGTGATAGCTTGTGAAAATCTGTTGAGATGGAGACTTTTTTTTTTTTTTTTTGCAGCTGTGAATATTTTTTTTAGCTCATTTGTCACTGTCTACTGAAAAATATTTCCACTTGAACATTTATCATATTTCTTAACTGTTATTTAAATATAAACTTTTCTTTTTTTTCCCCCTCTAGGATTTGGCAATGTTTGTGAAGCGTCATAAACTGGAGTCGGAACTGATAAAATCAGCTGCAGACGGTCTAGGATTTTCATACACAGAGCCGGTGAGAGCAAAGAGGAAAAGAGGAAATGTTTAAAGAACTATTTTATGAACTTCATATTTATGTTTTTATTTCCCAGCTTCAATTATAGAAGATTCTAATCTCCTCCCTTATATTAACAAAATCTGGGGAGGGGGGCAGATGTTTATTCAGTATGTGTGCTAAATGTTAAAAGATCTCCGTAACACTGAAATTGAAAGTCAAAAGCAAATACATCTGGAGAGAAGTGTTCTGTACCTGATGCATCTGCCTCAGGATGGTTTTATGTCTTAAATTCTGGATGCAACATTTTGTATTTCTCTTACACATTTTAACCACTAAAAAGACTCCATAAGGAACAAAAATCAATCTCCATTGTACTATTCATCATGCTGACTTTTTCCACTTGTCCACATTGACTTCTGGTCTTTCTGCATGTACAGACACACCTTTTGCAGATCTAGCACTATAGTACAGAGAGATGTCTTTCTGATTTTTATTTAAGGTTTCATAAGGAATTTCTGCATTTTTACAGCTTTTAAAGTGATTTTTAGCTGACTTGGTAGAAGTGATGTGCAATAAGTAATTATTTTCTTGAGTCTGAACATTTGGTTTGGTTCTGGCTTTTTTCCTACCATATTTAATGCATGAAGCATTTTTCTCTATATTGCACTATGAATAAATTCCCAGGAGTGGGATTATTCTACCATGAAAGGATATGAGAAGTTTTATAGTTGTTGAAATTGCTTTTCTAAGAGAGTTTTCTGATACCTCCACTGGTTCTAGCAATGCATAAAGGTACCAGTTTACTGTGGTGCCTGGGTGGCTCAGTCAGTTGAGCAATGACACTTGATTTTGGCTCAGGTCATGATCCCAAGGTCATGGGATAGATCCCTACATTGGGCTCCACACTGAGCATGTAGCCTGTTTAAGATTCTCTCTCTCCCTCTCTCTCTCTCTCTCTCTCTCTCTCTCTCTCTCTCTCTCTCCCCCCACTTTGCCCATGTTCTCTCTTTCAATCTCTCTCTCTCAATTTTTTTTAAATACTAGTTTACTACAAACATCTCAGTAATGAGAAATAACATTTAAAAATCATTCATATTTCTTATGTACAAAATGGTATATCATTGTTGTTTTAACTTGTATTCCTTTGATGACCAGCCAAAATAAACTTTTCACATATTATTATTAGTTACTTTTCCCCTGATTTGAGTTATCTGAGCATACCTGTTTTTTATCCATTAGTTAACTACATATATGATCTTTATATAATGTATATTATCATATGTTTGCAAAAAGGCACTATTTGTAATATATCCTATTGTGACAAATTTTTTATTTCTGTCTTAGTTATGTTTTACTGGCACATTTTAAAAATTAAGATATTTTAAAGTATACAACAAACATTTCTCTTTTTTTCTTATTTTGAGAGAGAAAGAGAAGAGTGAGAGCAAGTGGGGGAGGGGCAGAGAGAGAGGGAGGGAGAGGAAGAGAGAATCCCAAGCAGGCTCTGTGTGCTATCAGTGCAGAGCCCAACATGGGGCTCGATCTCACACACCATGAGCTCATGACCTGAGCCTACTTTAAGAACCTGACACTTAACTATGCCACTCAGGCACCCCTCTAATAAACATTTTTAATATGCTTATAACCAGCCCTATGTATGATTTTCTTTTTTTAAATTTTTTATGTTTATTTATTATTCAGATTGAGAGAAACAGAGCATGAGTGAGGGGGCAGAGAGAGAGGGAGACACAGAACCTGGAGCAGGCTCCAGGCTCTGAGCTGTCAGCACAGAGCCCAACACGGGGCTGGAACCCAAGAACCATGAGATCATGACCTGAGTCAAAGTCAGACGCTTAACTAACTGAGCCACCCAGGCACCCCTATTATTTTCTTAAAATTGCATTCTCCCAAGAGACTTCAGAGAAAGTCACTTTATGATCCTGCACAGTTGATTAATCAAGCTGGACATTTTTGTGTGTTTGTTTTGTTCACAAAACATAAGGAGCTGGACTAAATGATCTTGTAATTATCTTCCTGACACTAAATTCCAAATCATTTCTTGGACAAAAAATATAAATGCTTAGGCTAATCCCATGCTATTTTGAAAAATCCATTTGTGAAGCATATTGTCTTGCCAAAATTGCATCAAATTTAATTATTTTTTATTCTGTTTAACTTATGTATTACATCTTTATACAGTAGGCAAGTTTCCTAATGTTTTAGGTCTTTTGGTGGCTTTAAGTGTATATTTTATTTTTATAAGTTATGTTTTAGTGACAAAGCTACTGAGGTGGGTTTTTTTGTTGTTGTTGTTTTTAATTTAAAACAGAATTATTGGATCCGATATGGAGGACGACAGGATGAGAATCGGTGAGTTCTTCATTCAGAACACAATCCGTTTATTTTTAATGAGGAGAAATACTTAGAGCCATACCCATTATAAGGACCTTTGCTTTATGAAATAGGCAAAAATATATAACTAAAAGATTCCCGACTGGGAATTATTTGCTTAGCTTTCTGATCCCAGCTCTTCCTATACTTCTCTGTGACCTTGAGCAATTTATCTTCCTTCCTGGTCTCATGTTTTTCCTCCAGTTTAAGGGGCTGGAGCAAGTGACCTCTGAAGGCTAAATATTCTGTGATTCTAAATCAGAAAATTGGATGCTGTTTTTGATTTATTAATAGAACAGAACTTAACTTTTTCTTGTCAATGCTGAATTGCCTTGCTGCATTTGAAAACAAGAAGATCAGAAAGCTTTATGGCAAACAAAGATTAGGTGTCACGAATCTAATCAGAAATGAAGGGACCTCATTTTTTTTAAATGATAGAAGAAATCAAGTACATGTTATGAGCAGTTCAAGGAATCATAGAATGTTGGATTTACATGTTTGAAATGACATCGTCTAGCCTATTCATTTTCAAGTTCAGAAACTGAGGTTCTGACAAGGCAAAGGACTCTCTCTGAGTGTCACCACAGGGGACTGGCTGATCCAGATCTTCCTATTCAAAATTTTGTGGCCTTTCACTAAGCTTCAAGGCCTCAAGCTCTAAAATTATTAGAAGATATCCAACAGTGTACATGTATATTTGGGTTTATTCAACCCATGGATATTGAAAGGTCATTATGCTATGATCTGGATGTTTGCCAAGTTTGAAACTTGTGTCTTCTTTCTTGGAATAGTAGAGAACCACTACACTAAGGTCTTGGTTAATTTCTTTTCCATCATTGTTCAGTGATGCTCTCTGTTTGAGACAAAAATACACTCTGATCGTTATAAAGGTGCACATGATCATTTTTTTTCTGTTCTGTTGAGACTATGTCTAATTCCAAGGGGGTAAAGTTATAGATATAATTAACTGTAAAAAAAAATGGTGCTAAGAAGATTTAGAGAAGTGAAATAGAGCATACTCTTTGAGGGAATAGAGGTCTTCATGGAGGCAGTGGCGGTTAATTTGATCCTGAAAAATAGATGGACACACAAAAATGCACAACATGGGGTCATAGACTATCTGAGTAAGGTGACTTTTGTCTTTGAGATCCTTATGCAGTGGGAAATTCAATTTCAACTGTTTTGTCGGCAGGGTCCCTTCAGGAGTGAACATGGAGGGGGCAGAAGTTCATGGATTGTCAATGGGGAAAAAATCATCACCCAAGATGGATCGAGACTTAAGAGAGGGTAAGTATCTGTGCACTTTTACTTACAGAAGTGGGTAGGGAGGAGATGGGACTTGGCTAGTTCTTACTTAAATTAAAGAAGAGCCCACTCTCTCTGGAAAGTAAAGAATAGGACTAACTGAGGACATTTATAAAGTTCTGAAAGAAGGCTTAAAAACAAGAATGTCTCAGATCTGTGTATCATTGCCTTTGGTTTTCAATAAATGTGCTTCCAAGATCACTCCCTCAAGTGTTTCCTGCAGGAATCCTGTGAGCTGAGCAGGGACTGAATGATCATTGTGACCCTCAGTTAAGTGCCTGAGGCTTGGAGCGTTCACAGGGCTTCCTTCTGTCAGGCAGCGAGTGAGTGCTAGCTAGTGCAGAATGGACTGCATCAGAGGACCTTGAAGAGACAGGTCACATGGATATTACACGAGTTAATCTAAGATGCTTGAGACACATATATCTGAGCAGGGCTCTGAGTGAGAAGCAGAATCTAGAGAACTGACAGAGGGAGCCGTTCTAGTGGATAAAACAAGGGGACAAAGGCACAGAGACGGAGAGAGCAGAACATCATACATCTATTTTTATCAGTTCAAAATTAGTGGAAACATATAGAGAGAGTTGTCAAAAGTGGTTTATAAACAGAGCTAAACACTGTTATAATAATAAGTTATTGGCCACAGTGGTACTCAGTAGTGATCCTTAACGGTTATTATGCTAGCTATATATTTTAGAATTTTTTAGCAAATTTACACACAATTTGTTTGCTTGAAGCATCTCATGTGAGACAAGTGTCCCCATTTTACAGGGAAGAAAACTGATGCTCACAGAGATACAGTGGCTTACCCGATGTCTCAACAGCTCTTAATAGGTTGAGCAGACATTCAAACCCAGGCATTTGAATCCAAACTCCATTTTCTCTTCCTCACCTGGTGATGGAACATAGAAGTATTTAGCTATCCAATGTATATCCTTTATTGATTAAATACGTGCAAGATAAGAAGGCTTTCCGAACGTGCACTGAGAAGTACAGTTCTTCTTTCCCCAAGAAGAGAGTGTGTCAGCACATTCCTCTAGCTGATTTGAACATTTCTGGCTCTCACCAGCTCTCACATTTCTCAGCCCTTTCCTTCCTTAGCTTCCAAGTCAGTTTGAGGCAGTAAACAGGATAATATGCTCATCTAATCTGACCTGGACCTCAGTTTGCAGCCACAAAGCCCAAGCTGTTTTACAAATGCCAGAGAATTTAATGGTCAGCCAGAGTTCACATTGTATTTTAGGCTGAGAAATCACCCAGGAAGTACATGCCAATAAGCCAGCACTTTGCTATGGATGTTTGGGAACCTCCAGGACAGTTGCCAAACTTCAAAGCATTGTTTTCTCTGGCTACCAGGAACTCTGACGTCCAGCACCTAACTGGGAAGGCTGGTATGAAGAGTGAAGTAGGAGACTACACAGGATGGAGACAAACCATGATTGGCTGGGCTACCAAATTCTGTTCTTTCTCTAGAGTTTGCTTAGTTGAATGGGCTCCCACATCTTAGGATGTTCTCTGGGAAACCACTGGAAAGCATTCTGTGTAATCACTAGAGACCTAAATAGTTTCTAAATTAAGAACAGTGGAAGACAGAGGCAAAGTTCCCAACCAGAAAACACTTGCATATCTTAGTCTGGCTGAAAGATGTCAAGAGGCGAGAAAGGAAGCATGCTTCACAGAGTAGAATACATTTCAACTTTCCTCATCTTCTACAAAACAATCATCATCTGCTGTGGTTACCTAATAGTATTTAGTAGAATTCATATAGGATGGCTCCTAAACACTGCGGGAGTGACCCAGGGCTACACTCCAGAGTGATGCCGGTCCGTGGAACATGCCTGTCATCTCACTAGAACCATCTGTCACTTATCCATTCTCCTTTCAATACCAGTCTTCAAAGGTCAGGATAGTAGAAATAACACTGAACGAGAGGTGTCTGGGTGGCTCAGTCAATTAAGGATCTGACTTCAGCTCACGTCATGATCTCATGGTTCATGGGTTTGAGCCCCATGTCAGGCTCTGCAGCCTAGAGCCTGCTTGGAATTCTATGCCCATCTCTCTCTGCCCCTGCCCTGCTCAAGCTCTGTCTCTCTCTCAAAAGTAAATAAAATAAACATTTTGGGGCGCCTGGGTGGCTCAGTAGGTTGAGCATCTGACATCAGCTCAGGTCACGATCTTGCATCAGGCTCTGCGCAGATAGCTCAGAGCCTGGAACCTACTTCAGATTCTGTGCATTTTTCTCTCTGCCCCTCCCCTGCTTACTCTCCTTCTCTCTCTCAAAAATAAATAAACATTAAAAATTAAAAAAAAAAGAAAGACCTCTGAACTTGGAATCAGGAGTCCAACTTTCCAGGATTGATTAGTCTGATGTGCTGTGCCATGATGGATGACCAGAGACTTGACCCCTCCAGGCTCTCTGGCCCTCGGCTGCAAGGACGCATAGCAGCTCTTTGCAGAGGACTGCGGTGAGGTCTTTTGTAAACCATAAAGGGCTGTGCTCACATAAGGGCTTGTTACTCAGCACATCCCCGTTGTGACTTGTATGATGTTGCAATATTTTGGTCAAATGCTTCTTCTTGCCATGTGAACCACAGGCAGTGAGCACAAAGAAGTATTTTCCTAGATGATCCCTCTTTATTGCAATTGGAGAGCCAGACCCAGGCACATACTTTATGAATGAGAGAAGAATTAAGTTGTTTAACTAAATCTCCTTGAGCTGTGGTTAAGAGTTGGCCGAAGCCATCAAATCAGGCCCCAGGAACCGCAACTTATTGGACTACATTTTTATTTTTATGTCAGTGTTTTCCTCCGTCTGGTGTGCTACTAGTCGTTTGTAGGCTGCTAGATGTGCGTTTTTGGATGGCAGGGTTTGCTTTGACTTTTTTTTTTTTTTCCTTTTGGTTAGTAGTTGGTTGTTTTTCTGTTACATGCATAGGAAAGCTCCGTATAAAACTCTCTGCTTCGTGGTGACTCTGTTAGCTACGGGAAAGGCAGATTTCTAGAATAGATTCTGCCCAAACCTGTTAGTGTGTAGGGAGTTAAGACTCTACGCTGAATTCTGCCTCTTCACCTGAGTTTTGTGTGTTCTGTACTGCACGACGGGGGAACTGTCGATATCCCGGTAGCACTTTGTAAAATATAATTCTTTATGCTTATTAAGATGCCTCAGTCAGAATGTAACACAATATCCAGGTATATTTGACAATAATAATCAAAATAATAATGCCAAATACTTATAGAGCACTTGAGGATGGTGGGCATTTTTCTAAATGTTTTAGCTTTAGTGACTATTAAAGCCATATTTGAAAATAAGGTAATTATATATAAAGTCAGACACTCTCAATATAGAGAAGGAAAAAAAAAACATAACAAAGAACAAAGGAACTGAGTTCACTAAATCCTGTCTGTCATCTATTTCTATTTGGGTTTTATATTAGAAAATGCTTTTCAGTGAACCTACAAGTATCTTGTCTTGCTTATTGATGGAACATCTCTTTTACATTTTTTCTAAATGGGAGTGGAGTATCCGGTTTGCCTGGTCAAGTATTTGAGAAACTGCCTCAATTTGGCTATGAATGTTAATCAGCTATAGAGATTAGAGGAGCTTCCCAAACAACCTATGTTCTGTGTTAAGAGGTTCTGTTGGGTGGATGGGTGGGGGGGGGGGAATCTACTGGCTTTTTATTGCTGCAGAAAAAAAACAAATATAGCAGCTTACAATAACGTACATGTACTATCCCACAGTTCCTACAGGTCCCACAGTTTTCGGGGTCAGGAATTTGGGGATAGCCTAGCTTTAGCATCTGTCGTAGGCTTCCATCAAGTAGTTGATCAGGGCTGGGGTCTCTTCTAAGGCTTGTCTGGGTAATTCTCTTCCAAGGTCAGATGACAGAATTTGGTTCCTAAAGTCTTTGTGGATGGTGAGCCGCACTTCCTAGTTGATTGTCGGCTGGAGGATGCCTGACTCCTTGCCACGTGAGTTTGTCTAATACAGCCACATGTTTCATCAAACTGCAAGTGGAGAAGTCAATAAACTGAGTCTTTTAGCAAGATAGAAGTTGCATTGTCCTGTAATGCAGTCACAGAAGTGACATCCCATCACCTTTGCTGCATTCTGTTGGTTAGAAGCAAGTTTGAGGCCTCACCTACATTGAGGAAATCAAGTTATGCAAACCTATGAATCCTGGGAGTCAGTGATCATTAGTAGGCCATCTTAGAGTCACTCTGCCATGGGAAAGAAGGAAAAAAGGAAGGAAGGAAGGAAGGAAGGAAGGAAGGAAGGAAGGAAGGAAAGAAGGAGGGAAGGGAGGAAGGAAAGAAGGAGGGAAGGGAGGGAGGGAAGGGAGGAGGGAGAGAGGGAGGGAAGGAAGGGTAAGATTAAGGGAAGGTTAAGGATGAGGACTGCTTCATATTATTTCAATACTCAAGATATTCATAATGCCTGTGTAGATACTAAAAATTCTAAGAATGCTTACATTTTATGTAGCCTAGTACTTCCCAAACACATCAAAAACTTTCTGTGAAACAAAGCTGAGAAGCACTGAATTGTGTATGTATGTGTATTTTTTTTAATTCATCTAAAAGATTGGTACTGAAAGTGTAACTTGTGGTTATATGCCTCGAATCCAAGAAATTCTGTATTTAGAAGTTTTGATGACAATTAAAAAAAGTTAAGAGGGGCAACCAGTGGGTCATGGAAATAACCACCTTATAGCCAAGTACTACCATGAGATTTGATACTGCAGTGGGTCCAGCTGCTATCACATAGGCACCAGTTAGTAGTACTTCAGTGTTGAAGACAGACAGGAAATGCAGTAGAATAAGCTGGTAAGTAATGTATTAGGACCAGGTCAAGGCCCAAATTCATCATGGAACACTATTATTTCATAGTAATTTCAATAGGGAAAAGTTGCAGTGGAATGAGTCATTACACACTAAAAATACAATGAAGGATGCTGGCTGAAAAGAATCTGGGCCAGATCAGTTAGTAGAATATTCACATGGAGTGTGGCTTTCTGGTTTCTGCAAAATAACATTAACCATTTCATTGAGATGGTTAATTTGACTGTAGTTGGTTTTATGGTCTTGCTTTTATTTAATCTTGTCAATCAGTTTTGATATTATAGTTATTAGAAACTCTGAAGATAAATATAGCACTCATAGTTCTATAATATTGTAAGCATGGAAGTAAAATTCTGACAAAGTAATTTGTCAGCCCTGTCACTCCTTAGGGACCACTTCTGTGTTTTGTTTTTTTTTAAATATATTTTATGTTGAAGACAGAGAGAAACAGAGCACAAGTGGGGAAGGGGCAGAGAGAGAAGGAGACACAGAATGGGAAGCAGGCTCCATGCTCTGAGCTGTCAGCACAGAGCCCGACTCGGGGCTCAAACCTGCAAACCATGAGATCAGGACCGGAGCTGAAGTCAGACGCTTAACCACTGAGCCACCCAGGCGCCCTGGGGAACACTTCTTTTAACGATAGCCATATATTTCCGAAGATTGAGAAACACTGTCTCTTCACGAATTACGGGCTGTGGGAACTCTTTCGTCCTAACAAGACTAATGAACTTGGTGTTTTCCCTACTTTGACTAATTGGTTTTCAAGAAAATTTGAAACATTTGTTTTCCAGAACTAGAGTAGACAGATACTTCAACTGGTTTTTCCCTTCTTTAACTGATGTGTTTTAGGCCAGTGCATTGGTGACCATTGCCTGACTGGGGGAAGGGAAAAGCCATGCCTCCCTGTGCTCCCATTCGGGGCAAACTGATCTATTGACAGCACGTGTCAAGTCCCTTTGGAGTCCTATAAAGAGCAAAAACCTGTTTTTCTTTTCTGTTTTCTGGTTCAAGATGGTTGTACTCTGTTATGTCTGAAGATTTCCTCACCAGCAGCGGCTTTGTCAGGTCTAGATTTTGTAAGTTACCCCTAAAACATGACCTCAAAGCATTACCTTCTGAAAAGCCTATATGGCTAATTTCAGAAAGCTCTATTCAGGGAGAGAGCAGGTGCCTATAGGAAACCTTCCTGTGCAAAGAAAATGACATAAAGATTTGCCCAGAGAACAGAGAAAAGTAAGTATTCCGAAAACAAGGCCATCTAGAGTCAGTTAAGTGGTGGGAAGCAGACAGGGAAGGGGTTGGGTGGCGTGGGTGTGACTATCCTGATGATGCATTTACCAGCTGAGTTTGGTAGTGAAGACATTTCTCTACATGCTAGCGAGACTGAGGTGTGTGTCTCAGGTGTGGGTGCACAAACATATAATCAAGTGATTGTGCATAATGTTGTGACAGAATTAGGAGCCAAGGGTTATGCAGAAGGGTGGGTGCTGTTGCCCAGAGAATTCTAAAAGGTCTTCTCAGCAGAATCCTGTGAGATTCAGAGTCTGCATTACAGGGTCATCACTGGAATCAGATGAAAAGATGGTTTATCAAACCCAACTACTAACTAATGTATTAATATTATTGTGATGTCATGGAAAAGCCTGGTAGTCAGACATCTATCTTTTTTCTTGTACCAATTTTGAACTTATCAAACTTCCAATTTGTCTTTGCCTTCTTAAGCCTTCCCGGGCAAACTGAGCCTCATGAATTTCCCACTGAAAACTGTTGGGTGTTCTGTGCTGCCCCCTTGGGAACGGAGGTAACAGAGAGGACAATGTGTTCTGTCGCTTCAGGTGGTCCTCTGCTCTATGAGAACATCACGTTTGTCTATAACTCGGAGCAGCTGAACGGGACTCAGAGGGTTCTCCTGGATAACGTCCTGTCGGAAGAACAGTGCCGGGAGCTCCACAGCGTGGCCAGTGTGAGGACCGGGGAGGGAGGGAGCCTGGCATGAGCCCTGGAGTTCTCCTGGTTTCACTTGGAGTCAGGGAACCGGACGTGGAATGTCCCTTTCGTTAAGCCAGGGACGTTGACTGTGGGAGCATTTTAATAGCCTTGTTTGGAATTCTTTTAATTTTGTCTAGATCTGGACACCACTAGTGAATCCGGAATAGTTAGTGGCTTAATACCTAGAACAAGAGCCATTCAGCACGTGTCCTGGCTACCATATAAAGTCACAGGGAGAATTTGTTTATTTTAATCAATGACAAACAAATATATTAACCATTTATATTCTACCTCTTTCACAAAAAGTGATGTTTTATAAATAATATGTAGAGTTAAGTTTAAATAAAATATGTTTTGATTGGAAGAATTAATGATACCAGCATCCTGGTACAAAATAGGATGGTTCTGAGTATTGACTTTGGTTCTTAGCTTCCTGGCAGTCAAGGCAAAAAGGGAGACCTGAAGAATTCATAGTTGTTATTAATAAAGCATCTTCATATGCATTGCTTCCAGGGAATCATGCTCGTTGGTGATGGATACAGAGGAAAAACTTCACCCCATACACCCAATGAAAAGTTTGAAGGTGCCACTGTCCTGAAAGCACTCAAGGTACAGTCAGAGCTGCTTTTTGGACTGGGTTCCTAAGTGTCAACCAAAGGCCTTCTGTGAATGGCAGATAACAGAAAAAGAGTTGAAAGTGCAGACCTATCAGGATGGATGAAAGGAGCAAGTATGAAATGACACTCTATTGTTTTAAATTGTTCCTTGGTTCCTTCATGTCGTCATCAATTTATCAAACTTTATATTCTCATCAATTTACAACTGACAAATAATATATAGCCCCCATTCCTACCCCCACCCCTCCATCTTCAAGGAGCTCCTGGTCCAATGGTGAAATCATACGGAGCCATGTGATTATCCTGTACCACAATAATTGTTGGGGAGAAAGAGGAAAGTTCTCTAAAGGAGAGAGGAAGCAGAGATTAGCTGTCAGTGTTCCCCCTGATTAGGAAGGATGACTTTCGATGGCTCATTTTACTAACCCAAATCCACAGGCCTGTAATCGTATTCCCACTAAGTCAAGGCAGACATGACCATCCTTATATTGCCTTACTGAAACAGTGTTTTTCTCAAGCCTTCCAATCAACCCAGTGCTATCTAGTGTTCTTCTTTTTCTTCAGTTTGGTTATGAAGGCCGAGTGCCACTGAAGAGTGCCCGTCTGTTTTATGACATCAGCGAGAAGGCTCGGAAGATTGTAGAATCCTATTTCATGCTTAACTCAACCCTGTATTTTTCCTATACACACATGGTCTGCCGAACAGCCCTGTCAGGTAAGATTCAAGAGTGTGAACTTGTTTCCTTCTACCCACAGTAAAATAAGAAAGAAAACAATGTAACACAAAGCTCTGTTACATTTTAGACTAATGGTTTGGCAAAGTTCCAAATTCCTGAAACAGAAGCAGCTTGCTAATTCTTATTTTTCTCTTCCCTCTTTTACCCCTTTTTGGTCACCTAAGATTCTAGAAGACCATCGCTGTCCCTATCATCCCTTTCAAGTCCATTTAAGCAAGTAGCTTAAAGCCACCCAGAGAAATGCTTCTTCTTCTTTAGGTTTTACCTTCCAGGGAATCAGGAACCTGGAAATTACAGTCTCCCTTCACGTCCAAAAGCATTAAGTGGAAGCATGGAAGATGAAGGGATTGTTAAAAGATATGTTCTCAAAATGGCAGAGACCACCTCACTCCCCGCTGTCATTATTTCTTCCCTAGATCTTCTCTTCCACACCCTCCTGAGTAGGAGGGGATGGACAGTGTCATGGAAGTAGACTTTGACATGTTAACATTCAGGTCAATCCATTTTTTTTGTACAACCCATTGAATGCAAGGAATTCCTACTACGTATGTTTATGTCAGGACACCTTTAGAGCAGAACAGGCAGATGTGACTTGCCCATAGGTTTACATCAGGTTTGCACCAAACCAGGGCCTGTCTCTTGACTGCCCATTTGGTTCTTTCATCTCTTTGGGTCAACTTATGTCTCCAAAAATTTGCAAAAGGACCAGCGATGGGAGAAAACAGTCAGGTTGTGACATCAGCTGCTGGAGGCTACTGCTCTCCTGTCATTCTCACCTGTTCCCTTCTCTGGCAGGTCAACAAGAGAGAAGAACTGATCTCAGTCATCCCATCCATGCTGACAATTGCCTGTTGGATCCTGAGGCCAACGAGTGCTGGAAGGAGCCCCCTGCCTACACATTCCGGGACTATAGGTACAACCAGCACAGGCTTTCAAAGCAAGCTTCTGCCCAGCAGTGATCAAAAACCCACAGAAATTAGAAAACTGATCTGTTTTGCTTGTCATCATATTCATCTCTGTGGAGCAGAGATTCTCAAGCTCCCAAAGCAGCTGCTTCAACCAGGAAATGATGTGATCATCTCATATGTTTATCATAAAATTCCAAGCACATTTTGTTGCATCTTAATCCACAAAGTGTCCATGTTGTTTTAATATAAAAACTAAAGGTGGTTTTTTTTTTTATCATTTGGCTTTCACTGAAACATATCCCTTGTGGCATGCCTATCTCAGTCCGAGAAGACAATGATATGGTGTCTCCATGCACAAAGGGATCTTATCATGCCACTTACCTATGTCAGCCTTTTATACACAAGAAACTGGAAAGTCAGAGGAAGAACTGGGATGAAATGTGAGTGTGTAAAGAGAAGGGTCAGGAGGTGTAGTCTCCATGTCTATAGTAGTGTGTTAATTATTATTGCAGCGAGCTCCAAACAAAAACATCTCTTGATCACCCCCTATCTTCGAGGCAAGACTACACCTCTTTGAGCTCTCTAGCTACTTACGGGGGAAATGCATCCTTTAGAGGATACAAGCATAAAAGGGAAGAAGAGAGTTGTAAGCAGTGTGGGCAGGTGCAAAGGGTTAGATTTAATCTAGTGAGGTTTTCTTGGGAAAAGGTGAAAGGTGAGTTGAAGTTTGAAATAAAATTTAAAAATGTAGCATAAGTGGAACAAATAAATACTTCGGGGGTAGGGCCCAAACTATATCTGGCCTTACTTACTCTTTAGGGTTAGGAAAGTTGGTTATTTCAATGTCTAGTTCAAAGGAAATTTATCAATCAGGCTGGTCAGGTTACAGCCATTCTTCAATATTCCGTGATGTCGTAGTAAGCATATAATAGCACAGATGGTTTTTCTTTTTTTCTTATAGTGCTCTCCTGTATATGAATGATGACTTTGAAGGAGGGGAATTCATATTCACTGAGATGGATGCCAAGACAGTGACTGTAAGTAAACCTATACAGGCAAATTTATGTAGCATTTATCTCAATCTTCCCATTTTCCAAGGACTCACAGACTATTGGGTTTCAAATAGCTGAATTTGGGAATTCAAGAGGTATAGAGAGGCCCCAAAAGCGTATATATCATAAAATGTTAGAAATGGAATCACCAATAAAATCTCCTAGTCTATTTTACAGATGGGTAATTTGAAGAATATAAATATGAAAGATTTGCTCATGACTACATATCTGGTTAGTGTTAGACTTGGAACCAGAACTTAGGTCTTCTGGTTCTTTGTCTAGTAGTCTGTTGGAAGCACAAAAATACCTATTTCTAAGTCATCCCTGCCTAAGACTAGACAAATGATTCTACAGAATAGTTTTCAAGCAACCTGATGTTCTCTATGTTTGGATTGAGCATTGAGACCCCTAGTTATCAAAATTATACACACACACACACACACACACACACACATACACACATACACATATGATTGTAAGTAAACCTATACCTGAAAATTTATACACACACACACACACACACACACACACACCATGCATTCATGCACACACACTTTGGATGAGATACTAAGTACACCTTCATAGGTAAAAATCAACAGTTAATTTCAACCACCATCTTCCTAAGCAAACCAATACCTTGGGGAAACCAGTCTACTGAGTTACTGAGCCATAGAGCCAGCATCCTTTGGACCTTAAGCCAAAGCACATACACCATGGTAGGAAAACATGTTTTCCAATTGAGAAGATAACTGAATTGTAAATAGATTATAAGATACATTTTTTCCTCCATACAAAATCGAAAGAGTTGAAGTGTGTATCTGATAAAAGATTTTGCATTATTATTCAAGCTATTTCCACAACTTTTTTGAATTTTATGTTTTTCCTCTCCTATTTTGTATCCTTTACTCAATAACAAAACATTCTATTGATAAGATTTAAAAAATTCTATACTACTGGTTTAAGGGGGGGGCTATGGAGATTCTGATAAAAGTTGTCCAGAAACACTGGAACAATTAATAAACGTATTTCATACAGTGACATATATGTAAAAGTTATCATGCCTACACTTTTTTTGTAAAATCTTAAGTATCAACAGAGTATTTTAATGTTTCATGATCTGGGAAATTAAGTCAGTATTGATGATTTGGATTGTTTATAATCCTGGCCCAGAATTATTTTTTTAAAGCCTCTGTGCAGAAAGCATTTGATTTCTGAGCTCTGCTAACAGTAAAACAAATTTTAAAATGCTTGAATCTCACACAGTGGGAAAGAAAAATCAGACAGGTGGTTGAAAATATTTCTTTGCTTCTCCTCCATCTAGTGGCCATATTTGGGAATTCTCAATATTTGAAAGTAAGTGATGCCTGGACCACCATGAATCAGTAATTCATTAATTACTGAATGCAGGGTTTACTGTAATTCTGCCTTTTAAAGATTTGAAAGCAGATAATACTTCTGTTTCATGTAGCTATACTTTTAAGAGAATAGTGTAACTGTTTTAAAAAGCACCTAATCTAACCAATACCACTACCCCCAAAAAGTAAAAGAAAAATCGATGTAAACAATGTTTTGATTCAAATCCTCCAAGTTGACAGACTCATTTTCACAGATTAATTCTACTTCAGAGTAACACATGGTGGAATTTTTAGGGCATTTTTGTAAGAAATAGCTCTTAGATAATCAGACCTAATAAGGAGAAATGGGTAGTTTTACTTTTTGTTTCTTTGACTCTGAAGGGACAAATGAAGCAGAGAAATGGCCCAACTTGGGGCTATATAAGGTAGAAAAGTCTTCTAAGTTTTTTACTTTGGAAAAATCTGGGAATTGCGTTATTAACTAAATGGTGGCTAAAGACTTACAAGTACAAGTACAGTGCAAAGGCCTCTCTGACTTTTAATCATCAGCTAGATGGAAAGCAAAAGGAATTTTCTTTTATCATACTTGGAAGATGCATGGATTATTTTCAACAGCAGTACATTTGTGAAACATGAGTATTTTGGGATTTGGGTTTCTCTGCAAGTTTGAAAGAGATGAAATTTAATAAGTTCTATTTGCTTTGTGAAAATTAAATTCAATATGGTCTGTGTTCCAAAAGTGTGTTTACAATCATCTAAAGTTCAGAACATATTTTCCTGTAGAAGTAATGTCATAAGTGAAGATTGTTTATTCCTTTACGTGGCTGATATATAACAAGTGACACCCTGCATTTGATACGATTAGTCGTAGGGACGTCTCTGAGCCTGCACACTTATAATCAATTCCAAGTGCGTCAGGCAGCTGATAGCTTCTTTTCCTAAACTTTCCCAAATTCTTCATGTATAAAAGTACTTTTAATTCATCGAGTTCCATCAGGGACAAAGCATCAACTTGTCCCCACACACTTTCTTTAATATCGTAAAACGTTACTGCTGACACTTGAGTCACACAGAAGTGATGGCAACGAGGTGTGGTGGGGGAACCCTTACCAGCGCCAGGGAATAAGCCTCCCAGAAAACTGGAAACCAGATCTCAAAGCAGTGTGCCTACAAAGGCTTCCCTACTCTACTTCATATGTTCCAAGTATCATTTATGTTGCTCTTTCTATGCTGAAATGTACAACACATTCTTTCTCCAGAAAGATGAAATCAGATTGATACCAAGGGCGCCAATACCCAGCAAACTCTCTAGATTTACCTCAGAAAAGTCACCTTGATAAAGCTGCATAAGATACCAACTCTTTCCAGCAAAGACAAATCGCTCCTCAGCTACTGTGATAGAAAAGTGACCAGAAACTGACTGCTCTTCTCTACTCGCCCCTTTAACACACACACACACACACACACACACACACACACACACACACACACGTCTCAGACTTTCTGACTTCTCAATCCACCTCTCCCCACCTTTCCATGTGAGGGTTACAGTCTAGGGATACCTATGTTAGGTAGTATCCGAGGGCTTCAGGAAATTTTCCAAATATTCCTGCTGAAGCTGGCAGGGAAAGGACATAGCCTCCAGGTGCAGGAAACCAAAGGTTCTTCTAATGGGCATGTATTAATCCAAGTCAATTGAGGAAATAACTAGTTAAAATGAGCTCCTCTTATTACATAGTAGAATGGTACCATTTTCCCTCTTATTTTCTTTCTCTCTCTCTCTCTCTCTTTTTTTTTTTAATGTTTTCATTTATTTCTGACGGTGGGGAGGGGCAGAAAGAGAGGGAGATGCAGAATCTGAAGCAGACTCCAGGTTCTGAGTGGTCAGCACAGAGGCCGATATGGGGCTCAAACTCATGAACCATGAGATCATGATGCTTAACTGACTTAGCCACCCAGGTGCCCCTGTTTTACTTTTCTAAGCTGTACCATGGAATGAGTCATGTTTCTGTGTTTCTCAAGAAAGAAAAATGAATCCTACTGACATCAGACACTTCTTAAAAGGCAGAATCAAGGTCCCTTGTATTCTGTTGGTTAAGTTCACTCAATTTGGAGAACCTGCTTATTTCTCTAACACCCAGCTCCCCAGCAGTGCGTCTTTTCTCCCTACCCCCTTCTACTTACTCATTAGTGAACACTTTCACCTGAGCGATGCACATGCTTGGAAAGACTGTGCTGGTCGTTTCAGAGCCCTGGAGGCCGTAGAATAGGTCGCCTCAAGGGGTAGAGTATTCTCATCACTGGAAGTATTAAAACATGCACTGAGGACCATTGGACAGGCATATTGCGATGGTAATTAAAGCATCACATGAAATTATACTTGACTTTTAAAAATCTCTGTATTATGAAAGATTCACAAGTGCACAATTAAGGACAGAAGAAGAGTGGGCCCATGGAATGACCACCCAGATCAATAATAAAAATTTACCAGCACTCTAGGTATCTGCTGGGTTTGTTTTTGTCATCCCACAAGTAAGAAAAGTACATCTACCTATGCCAGATACTGAGCTCATGCTCAAGGCAGGGGAGGGAAGTCCAAAAGAGCCGCTGTTTTCATGGAGTTTGCCGGCCATCAGATAGCGTGTATTGAACAGTTACTCATGTGCCATGGACTATGCCAACCATTTTACCTGAATGATTTTGTAACTGAATTAGATATTATTTTGAATTTATCTTTGTTTTACAGCTGAGTAAATTGAACCAATCCATGTCTAGTTCAACCCCAAGATTCCGTTATTCTTTGATTCAAATCTTGACCTAAATAATCCCATAGAAGGGTAGTGAAAAGGGTCATAGAATTCTCATGATACTGAATTGAGAGTCTAATTTTCACTTTCCTACTCAGGCCTCTATCAAACCGAAATGTGGGCGCATGATCAGCTTCTCTTCTGGAGGAGAGAACCCGCATGGGGTGAAGGCAGTCACCAAGGGCCAGAGGTGTGCTGTGGCTCTGTGGTTTACCTTGGACCCACTTTATAGAGAATTGGTGAGTATGTGACCCACTCACAAGGCCAATAAGATGCCCCAAAGAGCTGCTCCTGAATTGATTTATTTGAAAAGTCCTTTAATTCTTCCATACTCTTTAGGGATCTTAGAGATCATAAAAATCAACAAATCAACCCATCAAACTATTACAAAGTCCTTTATTTCTGGTTCCCAACACTGGTTCTGTTTTCCAGGCAAGGTCAAATTTTCCTGTACATCCATGATGAAGCAATTCCACATCTGATGCCTGTAGTGTGAGTCTGAGAGAAAGAAGAGGGGCTCGGAAGGCATTTCTTGATCAGATGGGTTCTAATAAGTGAGTGTGGAAATAGACATCCAAGTGAGAGCTGGCAGTCTCTAGTTAGTCTTAAGCTTAGGTATAAACTGTGGCATCAGGAGAAATGAACCCCTTTCTACTGGACATGAGAAAGACTGATTTCTTTTCTCAACAAATCATTATAAAGAGCACTGAATAATTTATAAGACAATGTAGAAGAGATGCATAAACCTGGAAGTTTATTATTTGCTATTAACTTAAACATTACATAGTGAAATATTATTATTACATTGGAAGTAGACACTTAATCCTGAATAAGGGCCCATGATCCCATCCTTTGGGTGCCTCTGGCCAGAGGTAATAGTCTCTATCTGTGAGGCTGCAGAGGAATGAGACCAATGGATAGAAGCCCATGGAGGAAAATGTTGGCTCAACATAGGAATGACTTTCAAATCATCATGACCGTTGGGTGGAGTTGCACACCTCGGAAGTACCAAGCTCCTTGTCACTAACTGGCTCCAGCCCAAGCATTGGCAACAGCTTGGCATGGGATGCTGAAATCGAAACAGAAATGTCATGGTCTTCAGCTCCCTCCAGCGCTGAGTATTGACAAGCTATGAAATTCTAGTCTTTAAAATGGCATTCTATCCAACTTTCTCTTTAGATACCCTACTTGAGTCCAATTTAGTCAGAAACTGTTTAAAATTAATTCCTCTGTCTCATACTTTTTGCCATCAAATCTGACTCACACAGTTTTTAGGCCACATTCTGTAAGCATTCTTTCACATCCTTCATTTACAGAAGATCTACACTGCTAGGGGCCCTGGGGATACAAGGTGACAGAACATAGTCAGTGACCGTGAGTGTTTGGAGAGGTCCACAAGGAAGTAGATCGAGGACAGCAGTGTGGGCTTTGTAGGGGGCATCAAGAAGCCTACCCCTGACCAAGATGATAGCCGTTAGCCAGGCACTGAAGTGGTCCTGACTGAGTGGGGGGCAGAGCACATAGTTCTGAAGACTACAGAGGGACACTGAGCAGTCTCCCTCAGCTGTGATTCTTTTCTTTTCATGTGCTTTTCCACTCCAAAATGCCAGCCTCCCCGCGCCCCCCACCTCCCCCCAGACTCCTGCATCAGGGAATCCAGGCAGATGAGTAGACAGGGAGGATAATACGTTGTTGGAACATCACCACACTCTTTTCTCTCTTTAGTGTTCAATTCAACAGACATTAAGTCAGTTTCATTACTGAGTATCCCAGCTTTCTCTTCCCATATATTTTCTATCAAATAAACTTACACTAAGTAACTTCTCTTGGCTCCTTCCTATTCCAGAGTGTTAGGAAAATTCTCCGGAACCTGGGCAACAGCGGCATCTAGTGGTCACAGGAGAGAATGACCAGAACCTCTTGAGCAACTGTTAGAACGTTTAGCCTAGGGGATTCTCAGACTCTGCTCTGCACTGTAACCACCCAGAGAGCTTCACAAACTACTGGCCTCTATCTGTTTTCCATCCTCAGACATTCTGGCATAACTGATATGGAGTGTGAGCTGGGTATGGGGAGCTTTAAAACTCCCCAGGCGATTCTAACATGCAACAAGAGAGTCGGGTTAGGTGCCTCTTCTCAGATTGAATCCCTGAACAAGGAAAGCCTATGAAGGATTCATCAGAGCTTGCAGATTTCTGCAGTTGCTCTTGATTGTTTTAAAGGTCTCAATACCCAAGGATTAGTTAGCATCATAAATTATTAAGGATGTACAATATCAGAAGCTTCAGTTCCCTGTACATGGAGTTCCAGCTCACGAACTTCTTTCCTCTCAGGAGAGACATGATTTGAGATGTCTCTTGTGGCAGTCCCTGAGGCAGTCAGATCTGAGAGTCTGTATCAGTTTTGTACATACAGGTTATTAAGCGGCAATGGGCTCAAGCACAGGACTTTGGCTTTCTGTTATTGAATATATTTTGGTCCTTTTGGTTGACTTTATGTAGCCACCATTTTCAATTAGGAGGTCTTGAATGAAAAAAGAGCTTTGTTTTCAAGTCACAAAATAGCTTTCCCATAACTTGCTGCACGAGTAATTGTGCTAAGGACCAGCAGTAGGCAACATGCATTATATAAAACTTACTCCTGTTTTCAAGGAGCTGGAGGTCAAAATGGAGACTTAGTGCAAGAGCTAAAGTAATTAAAACACCGGGTAAAATTCAGTAAGAAATATTAGGGGCAATTGCATGTGTTAGGGGATATAAAGAGGAAACCAGAAAAGCTTCGTTGAGGAGATGGCATTTAGCATGAAGCTTAGAGGGACAGAGAGAGTGTCCTTAATCCATTTATGTATTTATTGACCAACTATAATGGAGCTGTTGCCAAATGTGAGTGGATTTTCTGGGCACCTGAAATACAACAGTGACCAATAAAAACAGGCTCTTCTGCTTTATGGCATTTACTTTTTAGTGGAAAAAGAAAATAAGTAAAAGAGGAAATAATTGAGAGATTTCCAGATGGTGAGAAATGATGTGTGGAAAAGGGAGCAAGGTAACTGACTTGAGAGTAAAGGGGAGGTGACAAATTGGGAGGACTCTCCAGACAAGTGACATATGAGTTGGCACCTGAGTGACAAGAAGAAGCCAACTGTAATAAATGTCTTGGGAAGAGTATTCTAGGCAGATAACAGGTTGCAAAGGCCCAGAGATCAGAGGGAGCTTGGAGTGGTTAACACAGCAAGAAATCCAGAATGGCCAGAACATGCTGGGCAAATGCAAGATGGACAGTGGTCTGAAAAGGGGACACAGAAAAAGAGGAGTCAGACATGACAAACTATTTAGGAATCATGAATTCTATTCTAACTGGGGTGGGGAAGCCATGTGCCTCCCCTGCTTCCCCCCCCCCCATCCTAGGAAGTTACAGAATAGGGAAGACAATGTCATCCTCTAGTTCGTACAGGAGAGGGAGCTGCATCTGGTCTACATGTCGTGGACTAGAACCGTGATAGAGGAGGGGAGTGAACATGGAAGGCTGCAGGCGTCATTTGGAAGCAGACCAGCTGGGCCTGCTGCTGGCTTGATGGTTGGGGATATGATGGAAGCAGCTAGAAAAACCTTTGACCTAGACTAGGACAAGGGATTTCTTTGAGAGTGCTGCATTCTGGGACCTCACGGTAAGTCAGGAAGTTACAGAATAAGGCAAAGTGAGAAGAGAAGGCAAGGGGAACCAATCAAGAGAGAAAGGTCTACCTATAAGCACACCAAGAAGACAGGGCCTGGAAATTCAAGCAACAGGAACCCAAGCAAGAGTTGTGAGCCATGAACCAGACAGTGATAGGGTCCAAATGGATGTGCAGAAGGCCCGTTAGAAGCTGGTGCAAGTGGGTGTGAAATGGGAATATGATTTGGAAGCTGAATTAGATCGTGAGAGCCTAACCCTATGGTTCTCAAGTGAGAGCACTTTTGCCTCCCAGGGTGCATTCAGCAATATCTAGAGATGGGAGGGAGGTACTACTGGGTTTCTGGAGTGGGCAGAGGCCAGGGATCCTGTTAAACATTCTACAAGGCACAAGTCCGCCACCACCACCAAGGAATCATCTGGTCCAAAATGTCAGTAGTGCCAAGGTTAAAAAATCCTGCTCCAAAGTACGGCAGCAGTAATGTTCACTGCAAAGGGGTGGGAACAGAAGGAGAGCAGAGGGGGCTAGGCAATGTATCAGATCCAAGGAACCATGGCTGGGCTTTTAGGGCCCATGAGCAAGCAGAGGTGGTCTTTCCTGGGAGAGAGAACTTGTAGTACGGAGGACCGACCTAGGTGTGTGGGGCAGAAAATGCTGACTCCAGCCTGAACACTGGATTGGAGAACTGAGAGAGAGACATCCATGGGACCACAGAGTAGAAAGGGCATTGATCAGTTGAACAACACAAGACTTCTTGGCCAAAGAGAAATCATGGGAAGTCATTGCTTAGGGCATGAGGCAGTCAGCAGAAGGCACCAGTGGAGGGAAGGAGGTGAGGTTTAACCTTTAACTGGATCTGCACCAACCTGTGCACAGATGGATGCCCGGAGGTGTTTGGGAAGCCCCCGCCACTGGGGCCGATTATGATTCTTATAACAGAAATGTGTAAATGATCTTTGTCGTAGGAGCGAATACAGGCCGATGAAGTGATTGCAATTCTGGATCGAGAACAACAAGGGAAGCATGAACTGAATATCAACCCCAAAGACGAGCTATAAAAGTGAGGAAAGAAAAAGTTCTATCAGATATTTATTTAAATTGTTAATCTTATGAGAACCTTTTTATTTTTGTACAGAACCATGGTATATAAATTAACAGGTCAATCTGAGTCACCAGTCCCCCGTTTTGTTCTTGAGGGTGCTTGCTCTGCCTCACTCCCTCTGTCTTGGTTTCTCATCAGGTCATCGCCCCCACCCCGCTCCCTCCCCACACATGTGCACACACACACGCACCTCATTGGCTGCACATGCAAAAGCTCAAGCAGAAAGAATAAGTTCATTCTTGGCGAAACTACACCTCTCATGTGTGCTCCAGTTCTAAAGCTAGCGTATGATGTGGACGCAAAGCCTTTCTGGCTGTGTGCCCTTCAACAACAGCCTCTTGCAGTGCTGGCGGCCGTGAGCTGGGTCTGAGGCCCCTCTGTGGGGTCTGCACTGCCTCATGCATCACTGACCTGCCCTGAAGACCGCTGCGGGACACGGAGGGCCCCGGCCTTTCCAGAGCCTTGGTGGAGTTATGGGCTCTGGTATTTTCACCTGAGAACGAACTTCCACCGGAAGCCTCGATGTGTCCTCCAGCCACCATGCTCCAGGAAGGACTACCCTCGGACTTGTGTCTTTCAAACGGCTGTTCAGGGAGTTGAAGTAGAATGACCCTTCTCCCCAGTGACTTGGGAAGAAACATCAACTCCGCCTGAACCGGGGCACCACCCACACACTGCCTGGGCGAGAAGGGGCATTTCGTAAGAAAGATGGGTCCCTGCGGGACTGTGGGACTCACCTGCATGGATGTTGGTGCTCCCTCCTTGCTGCTGTCCAGGTCACAGACGCGTGCGTGTGTCTGATTGTCTAAGACAGGGAGCCTTATGCTAACATCTGGCATTTATTTTTCATCTCCCAAATGTCTGGTGTGTCTTCAGAGAATGGTTTTGTGGCTTTGCAGACAGCCCAGGGACAACACTGGGTCATGACTAGTTTTGCTGGCAGGCGCTTTAAGGCCACAAGGAGAGTAGCAGCAGTATTTTTGAAGGAACAGAAATGGTTAGCAGAGGTGTTAGTCCAGAGAGTGGCGTCATCAGCCAGAACTCTACAGAAGCTGTTCTGAGGCATTGTTTGTGTTGGAGCCCAGTGGTTATAGTCTGGGGGGACCCTGGCCACTAACCAGTGGGAGGTTCCCTGCCTCTGTGACGGGCACCAGGAGAGGCAGTAGTTCTTAAGTAAACCAGCAGATTGAAACATTTTCTGAAAATCACATTTCCTTTTTTTCCATTTATGATCTGGGTTTATGGTAAGCACATTCATCCTTGAAGACTGAAAAACTGAGTCGTAGTGAGTTGTGTGCCGTCTGTTTCCCACCCACACTTCAGTTGGGAGAGTGCTAGGAGCACGAGATTATAACCCCAGCTGGGTCAAGTAAGCCTGTGTGACCTGGAGCTACTGTCTTTGCCTTTCTGGGCTTCCGTTTCCCTGTCTGAAAGCCACATAATTGGTTATAATTGTTTCCAAAAGCCCTCCTCCGTCTTGCTCAAACTTCAAAGCAAATAAAAGACAAAAACAAAAGCGATCTTGGAAATGTTTACAGATGCAACCAGATTCACTTCGACAAACATCTTGAGAATCGTGAATGGGTTCCTTTTGCATAGATGTTATTCTAAAAACTTTAAGCCCAACTTCAGGGCTCACAGGTCCTGAGCTTCGGACAGGTAGGTTTCTGTTTGTTTGCGGTCTCATGGAGAAGCGTTTGCTGGCACTCAGATTTGCTGATAGGAGGATCTGGGCAAGATTTGTTTTCTGGCAACAAGGCATCAACAAAGAAAACAGTCTTTGGCTCCTTGTAGTTCCCGCTTGCAGGGGGCTGTGGAGCTCCAGGAGGGACAGGGACCTAGGCGCCAACGCTGAGACGCCGCCCCACAGAAAGGGGGTGATGGCCTCCATAGATGTCATGCGGATCCACCTCCAGCCATGTGCTGACTGCACGGAGGAATGATTCCTGTTTTTCAGGTTGCCCGTGTGGTTTTACACCTGGCACATCATGTATCCACTAAAGCATTTATTGTTTAATCTGCCCCACATCAAACCGTGCATAATTTTATTCAGATAGTTAGGGAGTGGCATCAGATGACTTGAGACAAATCTTAGCAGAGGCTGCTGAGTCGAACGATGTGAGGATGGCCGGCAGGGGGCGTGTGGGTGCTGGGATGCTGGCACAGGGTAGCATCCACTGGGGGGGTTGGAGGGATGCCTTTTCTGATTTGGCCATAGATGGTACTTGCTCCCCCACCTATGGACCTGAGGGCTGTGTCTGCCCAGGAGCAGTGCCTTTTTATGAGTCACTGAGAAGTGCTGCATGTGCTGGAGACAGCCCTGGCTGCGAGGCTCTCTGGTGATGAGCTCATGTCCAGGCCTCTTCGGCCATACCGCTTAGGCTACTACCACTGGTCTGAGGACCATCCCTCCTGTGGATGCAAAGCCTCCAGTTTCACAAAGCTTTTATTGTCACCTTATTATTGTATTGGATGCTTATAAGTAGAGAATGCTCACACCCCAGCACCCCAGCACATGCTCTGGCTATAGATTATGATACCCACTTCCCAGATGAAGAAATGGATGGCAGTGAAGGAAATTGGAGCCTGTGATCACTTTGCTTGGGGTGCCTGTGTCTGAGGTAGGAGCACAGCCTTTTGCACAGGAGGGGAGAGGGGTGCCTGGGTGGCTCAGTCGGTTAAGCATCCAACCTCAGCTCAGGTCATGATCTCGCAGTTTGTGAGTTCGAGCCCTGTGTGGGGCTCTCTGCTGACACTCAGAGCCTAGAACCTGCTTTGGATTCTGTGTCTCCCTCTCTCTGCCCTTCCCCCATTCACACTCTGTGTCTCTCACACAAAAATAAATCAACATTACAAAAAATTGAACAGTAGGGGAGAAAAATTGACGGTTGTTTGCCCCCTTGGCCATTTTTCCAGGCTTATTATATATAAAATAATATGAAGTGTGAAGAGAAAAGTAAGATTTTTAGAAAGCCTCAACTTTTGCTCCTCTCCAATTTCCCTGGGGAATGATGTGTGAAGACATATTTCCCCTTCTCTACTGAGAGATGCACTGAATACAGGCTGCATAATTCAATGAGATCAGCCCCACTTTGGACAAAACACTGTGTTCCAGGTACTGCCTTCATGAAGCTCACAAAAGGAGAGAGGCTTCTTTCAGTCAAGGGTCATTTTCCTCTTCCTCCAAGGCACAAAGAACCTTGAACATAGATTCCTTCTTGAGAAAACAGTGACACAAGACAGAGCGATATTCTTGAATGCTCAAGAGGCTTTCTTCAGAGCCTTGAATATAAATTGTTTGACAAGGAATTTTAGTTTTAATGCAGTCTTCGTCATTACTGCGTACATAGCATTTTTTTGGCACTTATTCAGCTGAGGAAAAGCCGTGGAATGAGTCACCACTGTTTAATAATATATACCTGTGAATTTTAATTGAAGTACAAATGCTGAATGATTTCACAGAAGACCGCCACAGGGAAGAACTGACGTCAAGGAAGGAGATGATGGGGGCCACCTCACCAATCCCTTCTGCCAAATAAACATTCTGGGTGACTGACAGTGGTGTGGCTGAGAAGTGGGGGAAAGTTGGACTGTTCCCACATCCAGAATTTCTTCAGGGAAGCGGGAGCCATTTGGCAAAACTTCCAAACCACAAGTTAGATTAGGCACATGGTTACGATCCCTCTCTTCCTCTTGCCAAGAAGCCTGTGATGTGAAGTGACCTCCCCACCTAGTCCCACAGCCCACCCGCAAATCCCTTACTCCCAGATAATTTGATATTTCCAGCATGAGACATAGGGTTGTTTGTTTGGGGCCTGGTTGAGTTCTCCAGACATATTGAGACAGGTAGCCTCAAGCACTCTTTGAGCTCACTGCTATGTTGGAGCTGAAGGAGGATGCTGTCAGAACTTCCCCTCTGTCCTATCCATGGAAAATCACCACGTTCTCCCTGCCCCCTGCTGACCTTTGAGGCCAAACAACGTCAAGTCTGGAGCAATCTGATCATGGATCTTGGCTTGCTTCACAATGGATGGCATCAGCCATGTGAAAAGTTGGCATGGGAGTCACCTCTGCCCTCAAAAATCTTGTTAAGGGCCCTCAAGAAAAATAACCAAACAAGATGTCCCTGCTCTCTCTTTTCCTGTCACACATGTGCCAGGAGGAAAGTCTGAATGCTCCTTTCATTCAGTCAACAACACACCTTTTCCAGCCACTTGGTAGAATACACCTGAGAGGAAGGGGAACCGAGGGTAACAAGAGCAGAGTTTAACAGCCTTTCCACTCTCTCCGAACTGCTCCTCAGGTGTCTGTCCTCCAAGGGCCACCTACCTACTTTCTTCCAGTCTCCAAAAGTGAACTGGGTGCCATCCACCTATGTGGAAACCCTTGCCCTTGGCCCCTTTGGTTACATTTAAGTGGCTTCCCTCTTTATGGCAGAGCCACAACATGGGCTTTGGAAGCCCTACCCAGCTTCTAGTTAAACCTTCCCTTCTCCCAAGTTGATGTTCCTACCTCCGAATTACTACCTCATGATGGGCGGGGATAAAAATGAGGACGGGGGAAGACGCATTACCTGCTCTGTCTCATCTTTTTCCACTTGTAAATCACATATGCCATTGTTTCAAAGGGCTGTAATCATGGTTGGCATTTATGAAGCTTTTTTACGGTCTCGAAGCACTTGGCAATCATACGTAACTACACAATTATCTTGAGAGACACACGGGAGCAATCTTCATTTTGTAAACAGGGAAAATGAACATTTGCGGGGGAGGGCTGGAGTAGAACTCTGGTCTCTCCTGAATTCATTAATCAGACAGTTTTTGAGTGGCTACTCCACAGTAGGTTTAAGGAGGTATTCAAAAATTACTAATATTCCATCCCTTCCTTGAAGGAATTCAAAGTAAAGTAGAAAACAAAAAGATGTAAACAAGTGAAAGCAAAATGAGGGAAGTGCTGGGATAGTTACAATACCGGGTCCTTCGATGGCTCAGTTGGTTAAGCATCCTACTTCGGCTCAGGTCATGATCTCTTGGTTCATGGGTTCGAGCCCTGCATCAGGCTCTGTGCTGACAACTCAGAGTCTGCAGCCTGCTTTGGATTCTGTGTCTCCCTGTCTCTCTGCCCCTCCCTAGCTTGTGCTCTGTCTCTCAAAAATTAGTAAGCGTTAAAAAAAATTACAGTAGAAACAGGGACAAAAGAGGGCATATGAGTTGAGAGAAGGGAGTGGCTGCAGAGAGGGAAGTCTTTACAAAAACGGCACCAGTTCAGAGGACACTGGCTCTGCCACCAACAAGCAGAAATGAGCCACGTGACCTGTCATCCCACCACAGTGTTCTCCACTGAAAAAGCACAGGATGTGGCCTGGACTCTGAAATGTTAAACTGTCAGAAAAGGAGTTCATATAATAAAAGTTGGTGTTCTGGAGGGGGCGTGGAATGGGATCTTTATTGCAGATTGCCCTGAGAAAGCACTTTAATGAGTGCTGTGAAAATCCGAATAAATACCACTTTATAAGGAAGTTGTTTCTTATTACCCTGTGAGGAGGTATGTTTAAGTGGGTGCGGTGAAGCCGCCCAGGACCATACTTCTTACTGAAAAGCAGAAGAACAGCCAGTGCTAGGGGGAGCTGACTCCTTCAGTGGGCCCTTCCAGGGGCCTTCCGCTCTGCACCCGAGTCCACAGAACTTCTGATCTCACATGCCCTGGAGCCAGTCCACTCACTCAAATTCTTAACCTTCCATCTCAGAAATGGGAATATTGAGCATATCCCAGCCCACCTGAGGACTGTCAGGTGTGTTGTCTTAAAAGTCTCAAGCATTTGGTAAAATTAGTCAAGGTGTTAGCAAACCCAGAAAACTGTGCAATGCTTTAGTGAGGACATCTCTTCCAATGTCAAGCAGGGAACCAGGTTTCAGAGCCTTGGGAATCCTTGGAAGCAAATCATTTCCAATAGGAGTTAATGGGGCCCATTTGCCTCATTTCAAGCCAAGGGGCTGCTATAGGACATCCTTCAATAAGTGTCCAATCATACTTACTGCGTTTGTTCTCTGTACCTTGTTTGGCTTATTCACCTTGCAAATGCCTTTGAAGGTCTTTGGTAATTATACTGCTTAGATTTAAAATAAATGATAGAGCCCCGAGGCTTAGAAGCTAACTTCAAGGCTTCTAGTCAGAGGAATATGCTGTGCTCTCCTGATACTCTGTGTTTAGCAACGTTTGCTGAACAGACAGCAGTATTTCTATTGGATTTGAAATTCAGTTTCAGGATGTGATAGTCTCACAAGATCATATGAATTAGAATTATATTCTTTAAAGTTAATATTGGTAAGTAAATAAAAACTACTTTCTCCCACGCCTGTATCTAAGACAAAGATGTGACATGTTTTAGCAAATTGGGTTCTGAGTGGTTTCCATTTGAAATGTATTCTGCTTCGAGGTCCTTTGTACAAGGGAAAACCAATCATGAAGGCATTGTTGGACCTCCCTTGACTGGAATCCTGGAGGAATGTTCCACTTTCTTTCATCGTTTATAGCATTATGGTCACTGGTCTGCAGCATTCCAGTAGACAGGTCATTATTCACATACAGGGAAAAAGAAGCCCAGAGTAGGTGAATACTTTGCCTTAAGTCAGAGTCACAAACACATCAGTTTCCTGATTGAAAACTAAGTGGTTGGATTCTCTAAGGACACATTGCAGTTCTGGCCATTTTTTTGAATAGGGAGGAGGGAGGAGGAGTTAGAAGGAATGTCTTTGACCACAGGGCTCACCACTCCTCACACCCCAGTGGGCATCTAGAAGTAGGCTCCTGTCCTCAGCCAGATGGTGGCCACGACTACTCTAAGTGTGCCAGGTATGATGATAGCTGTGTTCAGACATGCCCCGGGTTCCTTGCAGGGAGCTCTTTGAGCCTCCCCTGAACTTCCAGGCCGCAGGGCTTAGTGCAGGGTACAGATTTTTCTTCCAGACATTTGGCATCTGTGTAATGATTTTTGTCTCTACGGGTAATAAAAGTACATCAGATGTTGCTCCCTGTACCATGAACTTTGCTTTGAAGCACCAGCGAGCCACTTCAAAGGCTCAGCACCATGCGGAGATTCTGTTCCTGGGGACTCTGCTCTGTCGAGCTGTGCCCATCAACCTGGGACACATTCCCTACCATGGAACTTACAACTAAAGACCCGCTGTCAAATATGTGACATGTGACAAACTGGCATACTGAAAGTTTCAAACCACACTGCCTTCAGAATCCGCATAGAATATACATCATGCTTTGAACTCTGTGGGGGGAGGAAAGTGTATTTACATGCAAAATGATTTACAAATTAAATAAAATGAGAACTGAGTGGTCTTCAAAGCTCAGCACAGAGTGCTTTTGGTCATTGTTTTCCTGAAGTCCACATTGAAAGGTCCAGAGCTGTTTAGACTGGGAAGATCAAGCCTGTGGCAGAAAGTCAAGGGAGAATCATAGACACAATAAAGTTCTGTATCTATAATTCAGCAAATAAAGGCTGCTGCAAATAGCCAACTCCAAGTTGGAAGGGGTTTGGAGAGCATCTGGTTCTATACCCCTTCTTTTAGAGTTGGGGAAACTCAGGCCTGGAGAAGAAATTGATGTACCCAACTTTACTCCAAAAGTTTCTAATAGAATCTGGACTTAAACCCAGACCACCTGACTCCTGGCCTGTCCACAGCACTCTCAGTGGGATCAGGGGAGAAGTGGGGAGCGAGCGAAGACTTGGCCCACCCAGACTTAGAATCTTTGTAGCCTTTTACCACCTCTCTGATGATGGACACATTTCTTATCCTCTCATAGTCCTGTCTTCATCCATAAAAGAACTAGTGATAACGATCTGTTGAGTGATCAGAAGATTAAAAAAAAATTTTTTTTTAGGTATTTTATTCTGAGAGACAGAGGCAGAGAGTGAGCAGGGGAGGAGCAGACACAGACACAGAATCCAAAGCAGGCTCCAGGCTCTGAGCTGTCAGCACAGAGCCCAACACGGAGCTCAAACCCATGGACTGAGATGGTGACCTGAGCCGAAGTCAGGCACTCAACCGACTGAGCCACCCAGGTGCCCCAAGTGATCAGAAGATTTAACTGAGACAGTAGAAGGAAAATGTCACACACCTAGCAGGCAATCTTTAAAAGGTAACTATTGTTTTTACTACCTGAGAACACTTTTGTAAAAAGAAAAAAAATGAATACGATTATGATTTCTCTAGCAATGCTTTTTCAGCTCCCATGATTTTTTTTAAATGCATGCTCTCATAAAGCATCTCAAAATCCTCAAAGTTAATGTTCACACAGTTAGACTTAAAAATTATCTCCGGCCTTGAACAACACACTTCTTGCTGGGACAGGGGCACAGGAGAGGAGCAACCGGTTATACAATATTGAGAGCCTGTTTTAATTCCGAATTGGTTGCCAACCGCCAGTCTAGATGGAGATGCTGGCTTTCCTGCCCACCTCACCTGATCTGCTGACTCCCTCGCCTCCCTTCTCTGGGACATTTCAGCGGCTTTTCCAAGTCCTCACTGTCCATGTGCTTTGGAAGGCACAATCTGTTTTCTAGTCCTTTTACTAAGCATTGTCTCACTTTCTTTTCCGTGGTGTAGAAAACACAGAGTCAAAGCTTAGCAGCAGATGGCACTATCAGCATACTTTGCATGAAGGGGTAAAAAAAGAAAGCAAAATGGGATGCCTTCATTCATTTATTCATTCATTCATTCATTATGACAAGTCTCAATTTAATATCAAATGTGTGTTCAATATTGAGAGGGATGCTAGACAAGCATAAGAGGTGGCCCTTAAAGTTTGGGGGGAAGACGATATGATATGAGAGGATACTCAGGGGACCTGTGTGAACCCAGAGTGAGTATGTTCTAGTGATTTTTGAAAAGAGCAAGATGGGGGCAGGCTTAAACAGCAAAGGTAGACTTCTCGAGGGAGTTGGTCTAGAACTGTTCCTTAAAGGATGAGTAGAATATGGAATGGTGAAAATGAAAAGGGAAATGTAAAGCTGACAGTAAAAGCAGTCATCCACCGCCATGGCCATCAACAACACTATATCCCTGGCAGCCGCTGCTCCAAGTCTGACCTCTGTCACTTATAGAAATCCTCATGGCTCAGGGCGCCTGGGTGGCTCATTTGGTTGAGCGACTGACTCTTGATTTCAGTGCAGGTCATGATCACAGGGTTGTGGGATTGGATCCCGTCAGACTGCTGAGAGGGGAACCTGCTTGAGATGCTCTCTCTCTCCCTCTGCCCTTCTCCATACACCCCCCCAGCCCCCACACCACTCTCAAACAAAAATGTTAAAAAAAAGATTAAAAAAAATAATTCTCTTGGCCGCTTTCACAGCCATGATCTCATTTGATGTTCTGCAATCCTGTGACTTCAACTTTACCCATGTTATTATTCTAATTTGATTAATAAGAAAATTGAGTCCCTCAGAGGGAAAGTGACTTGCTTAAGGTCACAAAGCAGTCTCTGGCAGTGCTGGGATCCAAAACCGGATTTCATCCAGCTCCTGCAGCAGGAAACCAGGGCTCTGTGACACCGATGAGGCTCTTGTCGCAGCAAAGGGAGCTTGGGATGCAGAGTAATAGGATCAGTTTCAGCTGTCAGTCTGGGTTCAGGTTACTGAGGGCTTGACCAAGAGCTAGACTAGACTGTGTGGTGTTGGGGCTGATCCTGTAAACCTCAGGAAGGATTCTGAGGTTAGGGGAAGCCAGAGACAGGTGTAACATGCTGCAGCTGCATATGAGGGATTGGAAGAAAAAGGACAGGAATCAGGGAGCCCAGTGGAGAAACTGTTACAGAAATCAAGGCTGGGGCTGGGAGTAAACGGGAGTGCTCTGTTCTACGGGGAGATTTTGTTACTGCCATTAATTCCTGGCTTGTAGAAAGAAAACCAAGTAGACTGACTTGAAAATGAAGGTTTTGAATTCCCTACAGACAACATGTCCCCTGCCTCCCTGCACCTAGAGAGGTCTAATCTCACTCCCCTCTGACACACACACACACACACACACACACACACACACACACACACACACACACCTGAGCCCATTGCTGCAGAGGCACACCAAGGTTGCCAAGGACAGCCTGAATTGGCGGGTGGCCACAAGACAAGAGGCAAAAGGACTAAGGAGAGCATATTGAAGAAAAGAGAAATAAAGACTTGGTGGCTAATCGAGTCACCAAGGAAAGAAGATTAAAATCATGAGTCTGAGCTCTGGAGCCTAGGAAAAGAATGATGCAAATAGAGAAGTGAGGGGAAAAAATTAACTGGTGGCATAGAGACCATGACCTTATTGGACAAGAGGACACCTAGTAGCTGCTTAACACTCAGCTGGAATACAAACTGATTTCCTACTCTGTTTATTGATCTCTTGCTTTTCACTTTGGGGTAAAAATGTAGAAATGATGTTTTTAATAGTTCTTTTACAAGTAAGGAAATGAGGGATAGAACTGCCACTCCTGGCTTAAAACCCTTCCGCTTTGACCTCAAAACAAATCCTATGGGCCTTTTATTCTTAGAGCTTACAGAGCTGTGCACATCAGGGCCCCTGTCTACCCCTCTCCCCCCGGCTATCCCGTCTCAAGCACTGTCCTCTCTCTTTGCCTCTCAGATGTCTGCTCTCTTTTCTTTCTGCCTGGAGCACTCCCAAGCTCCTACCTCCCTAGCTTCACCAGAAAACTCTCACGGTGGGCCAGTGTCACCAGTTCTGGGGGTGGGGTGGGGGTAGAGCTGAGGTTAAAACCAGGATGGCCCCAGGCAAACCTGGATCACCTACTCTAGTGTTGGATGCTTTTTTCAACAGGAAGCCTCCTCTGACCTGCCATAGCCCTAGCCTAAGTTCAGTCTCCCTGCTGAGGAGTCCGGCTCCAGCCTTGGTTGCCTTCTCACTTTCAAACTACTAAGTTCAAGTCCATCTTCCCTGCTTTCCACAGTAGCTGTCTCAGCGCCACCTCTTCCCTTCTCACCCCGCCCCAAGCAACCTTTGTCTCTCTGCTGAATGAACGCAGCAGTTTCCTAACTTCTGTCCTGACTTCCACTGCTGCCCTCCTGTCAATGTATTCTCCACACAAAAACCAGTCATCTTTTTAAAACATAAGCCAGATTGTGTCACTCCTCTGCTCAGTCTTTCACTGGTTTCCATCTAACTGGCTGAGCCATTACAACGACCCACATGATTGAGCCAGTTACCTCTCTGCCCTTAGCTCCTTTATTTATATTCCTTACATAGCTCCAGGGGCGCTGGCCTCCTTACTGTTCCTAGACTGTGCCCAGGATGCTCTTGCCTCAGGGCCTTTGCATACACTGTTAATGCCTGTGTCTTTCTCCCTTCAGGTGTTCACACAGCTTGTCCCTTACGTCCACCAATCTGGATCAAAGCTCACCTTTGTAGGAGGTCTTCCATGAGCTCGCTTTGTGCTTGAACTCCTACAGCTGACCTTCCCTTTCCAGTCTATGTTTTCACAGCACTTAAAACCTATTTGCATTTCACCTAATTAAATTTATCTGCCTATCTCCCTCCACTCCAAATGAGTTTCTAGGGCAGGGATTGTATTCATTATGGTATTTCCAGACTTTAAAGTAGCACGTGGCACAGAGCAGAACTTGAGGAATATTTATTGAAAGCATGCATATGTGATTCAGTGAAGGAGTGAATGAACACAGTAGACAGGCATCTGATGGAGCATCAGAGTTTTACTTTAGCCACTCTTGGATTTGGGCACTTACTCCCTCTAGCTTTTATTTTCTCCAACTGTGGAATGAAGGCGTTGGACTCGGCACTCTCTAAGGACACCACACCCAGTGGTATTCTCCAAGCCTACCAGTCAGTGCTAAGGAAAAAGCAGAATCCAATGTTGTTATTAACCTGAGCTTGAAAGCAATGAAACATTAATAGGCAAAGAGAAGAGTTGTGCACATTACAATGGGAAAACAACAACAACAACAAATCAACCGCATATGAGAGACAGGAGGACTCCATACAGGAGGAAATGCAAAGAAGGCAAACGATAGAACCCAGCTGACACAGACAATTCATTATGCGGCTAGCATCGAACCTCACCCGAGGGATAAATTGCCCTAGCAGCCTAGAAAATAACACCAAGGGCGGACCAATCCCCATCAGATTACAAATTTGCACTGATACAATTTGTGATTAGAACACTGCTTGCAAACCCTTCCTCACACCCACCAAATGGCCCCCAGAGTGGGTGGATTCTCAAATTAGTCATATGAGAACAGAGGGTTTAACAGAAGGATTCTAGGAGGTTCTAGGCTGTTCCGTTTTCAAATGCATCAGCCCTTCAGAAATGGGAAGTAGCTCAAGATGCACATAGTTTTCCGTCTCTTGCCACACTGCCTCTGGTGGAAGAAACAAGCCGGCCTCCATCTTAGGGCACTTGGAAAGATGGTGGAAAGGGCTAGAGCCGTTCATGTAAAGGAGACACTTGGAGTGCTACAGCTGCCACACCCTGCATGTGGGGGACCAGACCGGTTATTCAGCTTCTCCAGTACAGCTCCCATGTCGATGCAAACCTAGCCCAGGAAGGTCAGCCAGTTATTTGGCAGTAACCAAATCCACCATGTTGCGGTGCTTATCAGCACGATCACCCTCTGCAGTTGCGGTTGAATAAGATTTTGCTGTTGTCATCTTGTTTGGTAACACAGCAATAGCAAGTGTTGCAAGTGTAATTATTACTTTTGAAATGCCCTCTTGGCAGTTCCTGGAGGTGTACCTCTATGTGGTGTGTGTGTGTGTGTGTGTGTGTGTGTGTGTGTGTGTGTTTACCATTCTTCCCTGTCTTCTCAGAGCAGTCTGGGAACTTAGATTCCACCTCAAGGAAGTAACCATGGATCGGATTTAGTTTCAGCTAAGAGAAAACAAAGCCCTAGTTCATGCCAGACATTGTATAGAATGCTTTGGTGTGCTCTCAAACCTTTTAAGCTAGTGCCATGGTTCCATTTTACAGACAAGGAAATTGAGGCTCAAAGAGGTTAAGTAACCTAGTCAAAACCATACTGACAGCAGGTTGCTAAGCCAGGATTTAAGGATTTTAGGATTTGTCCCCTAGATATGGAAACATTTTTTTGTTTTTGTTTTTGTTCTTGGGGGGGGGAGAGAGAGAGAGAGAGAGAGAGAGAGAGGGAGAGGGAGAGAGAATGCACAAGCAAGTGAAAAGGTATAGGGAGAGAGAGAGAGAGAGAGAGTCTCTATTCTGAGCATGGAGCCTGACACAGTCAATCCCTGACTTCTGGGATTATAACCTGAACCCAAATCAAGAGTGGGATGCTCAACTGACTGAGTCACCCAAACCTGCTTTGATACATTTTTTAGAATAAAATCTTAGGAGGAATACCACTGTATAAAACAGGAAAAATGCGGCTGCTTGGGTTGAAGCAAGAGTCTGGACTTTGGAGCCCTGACCACTTGCCCTCCGATCCTCCTCTATGGTCTCCCTATGGCTGTGTGGGGCACATTCCAAATAGCCCTCTGGGTGAACTCCTAGTTGCTCCCAGATTGAAAGTGCTATGAATCTATGATTCTGAGAAGTTATTAACTCCTCCCTCTGGATGAGTACTGCAACTCACCAGATCACAAATGCAGGATTCTGAATTTCTTCATGAGTTCACATAATTTGACAAAAGCATAGAATGTCATAGAGGCAAAAGGCCTGAGAAATCAGCAAGTCTCAAAACCCCACATACCTAATAATATGACAATATTTTATTTTTATTGACTAATAGAAGCCCAGAAGAAAGAAATGATTTGCACGGGAAAGTCAGTGGGTCACTTGTTCCCTGTCTTTTAGAGAGGTAACATTTACAATAACTACTAGTGTCCCGTAAGCAATCAGAACAAATAACGTGCTGGGACTGGGTCTGGGGGAGACCCACCATGGCAAGCTTTACCCCGTCAGTTACTAGACTGTGAGGCTGCCCCAGGGGTTCTAGAGAAAGGGTTGAGGGTATCAGGGAAACAGAGTTTGAGGTGATCCAGGGCCAGGCTAGGGGAATTGGCTACTTACAAATGGCCCAGAATAGGGGCACCTGGGTGGCTCAGTCAGTTAAGTGTCCGACTTCAGCTCAGGTCATGATCTCATGGTTCCTGAGTTTGAGCCCTGCATTGGGCTCTGTGCTGGCAGCTCAGAGCCTGGAGCCTGCTTCAGATTCTGTGTGTGTCTCTCTCTCTCTGCCCCTTCCCCCCTCACAGTATCTGTCTCCCAAAAAATGAATAAAAACGTTAAAAAAGAAAAAAACCCAAATGACCCAGAATTATTTAGGGACTCATCTTTCCACTGTGGTACAACTCAGTGGAATGCATTAATTCAGTAGAATACCCAAAGTTCCAGGATTTCCTTGTAATTGCTATTAAGGTCACTGGGACTTGGTCCCATTGCTGATGCCGCTTCCTTTTCAGGAGAGGAAAGAAGCAGCAGAGAGGAACAGAACTTCTGCCAGCCAAGTGTCACATCAAAGGATTCCACCCAGATCCACACAGGTGCAGATACCTGAGGGCCATCACTGAGCAGATAGTGCCTTCTCTGGTAATTGGGTTGACATCATCTAGCAGCCTTGGAGGATTTGAATCCCTCCCATGCCTCCTTCCACCTCCCACCTGGTGGTGAAAACTTCAGGCTGGAAGCCAGATGATATGCAAAAGCAAATGCAAGGAAACTGCAATGTCATACTCTTCAAGGGAGAGACTTTCCCTTAGGTTCTGATCCAGATGCCTGAGGGGAAAGGAGGGTGAAGGCCCCAGTTGCCTGCAAGTGGGTGGAAAGAGGGAGCCAAGGATGATCACAGAAATATATACTCATGGGATTAGAAGTCTCCTTAAGAGTCACTACTTAGTGCCCCCACCAACACCAACCATCCCCAGGCCAAGGCATGAATCTTCAAATTGGACCAGCCTCAGCCTCAGCCAGACTGCAAGATACTGTTCCTAAATAAGCCTGAGTTTCCCTCACTTTCAGACCTTTCTACATAAGTTTCCTCAGCCTATATTTCTCTTCTTCTTCCCCTGATGCTTCTTAGGCCCATCTCTGTCTTGTCTTCCAAATCTCATCTCAGAAAATATTTAGGTAAGGGTCTTTAGTACATGTCCTTTAGAAATGTTTCCATAGCCACTGGAACTTCACACATGTAGCATTCACTACCCTGATGTTTTCATCATTCCTGTCTCCCTCCCTAGACTGTGAACTGCAGTAGGATTGGGATTGGCTGTATTATGCTAATCTAGCAGATCCTCCAACAGGACCCAATACAACAAAGGCATTACAAAATGGGAATGGGGGCACCTGGTTGGCTCAGTTGGTTAAACGTCCAACTCTTGATTTCAACTCAGATCATGATCATGAGATCGAGCCCCTCATCGAGTTCTGGGCTGGCAGCACGGAGCCTTCTTAGGATTCTCTCTCTCCTTCTCTCTCTCTCTTTCTCAAATAAATAAACTTTAAAAATGTGAATGAACAAATAATTAATGAATGAATTGCTACATCTTGAGCCCTGATAAAGTATTTGCATTCATAAATATTATCACTGCACTAGGCTTATGAAAAAGAAAAGAACTTGTTAGGTTTATAGGAAGTAATATTTTAATTCCCATTTTATGGATGAGGAATAAAATCCTCTGAAAGAAAGGGAAAATAAACACGCTATATATTCAGAATGTCTATGGGTCATTCATTGTGCTAAGTACCTCAAAACTTCCATCATCTTTATCCTTGTAACTGACCCATGAAGAGTTATTTTTATCACACTTTAAAAATTCATGTTGTGGGGGCTCCTGGGTGGCTCAGTCAGTTAAGCTTTGACTTTGGCTCAGGTCGTGATCTCTGGGTTCCTGATTTTGAGCCCTGGGATGGGGTCTATGCTGACAGCTCAGAGCCTAGATCCTGCTTCAGATCCGGTGTTTCATTCTCTTTCTGCCCCTCCCACACTCAAGCTCTCTCTCTCTCTCTAGCTCTCTCTCTCTCTCTCTCTCTCTCTCTCTTTCTCTTTCTCTCTCTCTCTCTCTTTCTCTCTCTCTCTCTAACTCTCTCTCTCTCTCTCTTTCTCTCTCTCTTTCTCTCTCTCTCTCTAAAGTAAGTAAACATTTAAAAATTTTTATTTATTTTGTGAATTTACACACCCTTTTCAGTGTACTGTTCTATGGGTTCTGACAGTCACATGAGGCGCCACCACCATTGCAATACAGAAGGGCTCCACAGCCCTCCTCATGCTGCCCTTTGGGGCCATGCCCTCCTCCCCCCACCCCCGCACTCCCCTCCAGCTCCCTGAAAAGCCCGGGTGCATTCTCCATCACTGTAGTTTCCTTAAAATCTAAGAATTGAAGCAACTCACTCAAAGTGAGCAGCTAGTGGGCGATTAGGTTTTGTCTTTGAGCCCAGGATTCTGGTTCTCTATGAGGGTGGAAAGCGGGAGTTCGGAGCCAAGGAAAACAGCTGTGCCATTCCAAGGCCCACCTCCCACCTCCACAGAGAAGGCTCTGTCCTTGGTCCCTGTTTTACACAGGCAGGGCAAACAAAGCCTCACTACAGAAGCCAGAAATCTGAAAAAGCTCCACCTCTGATCATTCAGTAGGTGGATCCTCCCCAGAGGAATTATCTGAAAACCATTATGATCAGTCGGCTACTGAGCACCCCGTAGTGTAAGAGACTGATCTTTTTCCAGTTCCCTCACTTATCTCCAAGACAAGAGGGTTCTCAGAGAAGGTCATTGCTACACTTTTACCTCCCCACCAAGGCCCCAGGGCCCTTTTCCAGACATGGGTAGGACTGCAGGTGAGCCCTGCTTGCACAAGGTGGGTTCTGCTGCTAATTGGGCTGATGTAATTAACTGTCATGGTTGTGGCCCTGGGAAGCCAGCCACCAGCTCCTCCTCTTGAGCTGCCCTCCCAGGACCAGCCTGCGGCAGCGGCAGTGCTCACACATCTCGCTGGGGCTCTGAACTAACAACGCAAACACGTTTAGAGGCAGCTTCAAAAGCGGAGAAGTGGCCTGCTGCTGGGAGAGGGCCATTCCCCTGGGGGCCGTTGGCTTCATGGGGCACACGAGATCGAGAAATCATTTCATGTTCATCCTGCTTTTAATCAGGGTGGCAGGATATTGGTGCCACTTTTGTCTAAAGATAATCTCTTTTCTAAATAATAATAAAACAAGTACTTGTTTGGGGCTGAAGGAAGATAAGTGAGCTCTGATCTGCCTTGACAGATACAGGAAATAGCTGTGGGCCTCCTGCATTCAACTCAGGCTTGCGCCCCTGCAACCCTGCTTCTCTTCAATCTGAACCCCCACCCCTGCCTTTCTTCCCTCCCAGGATACTTTAAGGATTGCTTTGCAATTTACCAGGCCTCCTGCTTTCCTTCAGGCTGCAGCCTGTGCTGTGAAATGCCATCCATTTCCGCCACCCAGTGAAGCTGGATCTGCTCCTGAAGGCTTTGCAGATCAGTAGCCCTGACACTTTAGGAGCAGAAGCCTCCAGAGACCCCAGCCTTTGCACCCTGGATTCTCTGCTAAGAGGCTACGGCAGTAACAACAGACCGAAACCCACGGCTCGCACCCAAAACCAGAGATAGCAAGTAGTGAAAGAAAGTTCACAGGCTGTGAAAACCCCACCATCTGGCCCAGGTTACCCACGGGCCACGTGATCTTGGAAGGGTTGCTCACCTCTGTGAACATCATCTTCCTCCCCTGTGCCACAAAGTAAGAAATACCGATCCTTGTAGGATTATAGACAGAAGAGAGCATGTCAAGTGCATACAGAACACTCTGGATAGTAGTAATTATAATCACCCCCTTCGTCGTCATCACTGCTCCTACACAGGGTTTGGTTTAAACAATAGTGTTTGAGTATTTTTGTAAATAACATACTTGAGATGTTCTCTGCCTTTTGCTACCAATCCACAATATGACACAACATGAAGAATGCCCCAGCTAGTGCCTGGCCTTTATTCCTGAATGGAAATTCTGTCCTGAGAGCCTTTTGTGTTTCACCTTAAACTTGGATATACACCAAGTATTAGATGGAAAGGTTTTCTCTCCGCCTGAGCCCAGAGCTCAGAGCCCAGGACTAAGCCAGTGCTGCCAGGTCTGGCCCTCTGCTTCCATATCCTACTCTGGTTCCTCTGACCTCCACCCCCATCTCAACCTCAGGATCAAAGCTCCCTCCAAAATAGGATACAACTTCTAGCCAAGATAAATACTTGGTTAAAAACAAAACAAGACAAAACAACAAAAACAAAAACAAACTAACAAACAAAAAAACCACCTCAAGACCAGCAATGAAAAGGAGAAAATGCAGAATCTTTTTTTTTTTTTTCCCTATGTTCACTGCTTTCCCTGTCTGGAGACCTATGCACTGAAGGTGGGCAGACATCCTCCCATCTCCTTCAAACTTTGCCTCTTTCAGGTGGAGTTCCTTTGCAATGATGTCTGGCTGTCAGAGGAGAAGGTGTGAGACCCAAGTCATGAGATGTGAGGTCATTTGAATGCAGAAAACTAGCTTTTACACTACAGCCAACTATTAGTGCAGAGCTGACGATGTTATGATTCATTCATTGGCAGTTTCCTGGATCAAAATGGTAGCCAATGCCCTCATCATACTACTTTTGAGCTACCTCCCCCTTTCCCTTCTTAGACCTCAAAATCTGAGGCTACATGAAAACAGATATGGATGACGTAAATAATTCATAAAACAGCCCCGTAATTCGTAGGTTTCCTGGCAGCATGTCTAAAGTTAAAGGTGAATTTAGCTGAACTTTTCTTCACACTAATATTCAGAATTTAAAGATCAGCTTTCAGGGATGCTTGGGTGGCTCAGTTGGGAGGTGGTTGACTCTTGGTGTCGGCTCAGGTCATGACGTCACAGTTTGTGAGATTGAGCCCTGCATCAGGCTCTGTGCTGATAGCTCAGAACCTGCTTAGGTTTCTCTCTCTTCCTCTCTTTCTGCCCCTCCTTCTGTCTCTCTTTTTCTCTCTCTCTCTTACAATAAATAAACATAAAAAAAATATCAGCTTTATTTTAGGACTTTGAGCTAGTACTGACTTTGGCTTTGAATTTTCTTATCTTCTTTGGAGGAAAAAACTGAGGATCAAAAAAAATTTTAAGATGTAGCCAATATCACAGTAAATAATCACATGACTTAATATTTCCATTCTTAAACTACTCTTATAGGCTCAGTTCCTCACCCATAAAATGAATATTTTAAGTATCCTTTTTTATGCTATGAAGAACTATGCTAAAAAATATGTAAAGTAGAAATCTCCAAAATCAACAGTAGTTATCTTTTTTAATTTTATATTAGAGAGAGAAAGAGAGCAGGGGCAGAGGGAGAGAGAATCTTAAACAGGCTCCATGCTCAGTGCAGAGTCTGACTCTAGGCTCAATCTCAGGAACCTGGGATCATGACCTGAGCTGAAATCGAGTCAGACACTCAACCTAGCCAACCACCCAGGCTTCTGTCAGTAGTTATTTTTAAATAGTGGGATTATAAGTAAACTTAATTTTTGTTTTTCTTTTCATCTTTTCCAGTTTTTAACACAAAACAACTCATTATTTAAGCTTTATTTATTTTGAGAGAGAGAGAGAGCGCATTAGCAAGGGAGGGGTAGAGAGAGAGAGGGAGAGAAAATCGTAAGCAGGCTCTGCACCACCAGCGGAGAGCCTGATTCAAGGCTTGAACTCATGAATCATGAGATCATGACCTGAGCTGAAATCAAGAGTCACGTTTAACTGACTGGGCCACGCAGGTGCCCTAAATAACTTAATAACTTTATCATATAGAGATGTTAATTAAACTTCATATTTCATAAGGTTATATATAGTGGAATACAAGTCTTTTAAATAGTCAAAGGGCACAATACACAAGAGTTGTGCTATAACAATAGTTATGCTATTCACTTATTACTCAGTTTCTCTACCATTCTGTAAATTCTTAGGCCTTGTGGTACCCTTTTCCTGGGGAGTAGTCCCAAACAAAGAATCTAGGGGATTCAGAGGATACTCAGTGAAGCATTCTGTACACTTCTAGCCACTTAAAGACAAAATCATTTAACCTGCGCATCCCAGTACCAATGCAGAATGTAGCCAACAGCTCAGTCATAGACTCACATCACTCTGTCCCATGTTCCTAGTCAAATGAAGAGAGCTGCTGGGTGAGGACACCCAGGGTGGGAAATAGAGCACTGAGTCATTCCATTCTCACCACATGTTAACTGTGAGGCCTCAGCCTACCCATTAGCCTCAGGCAAAGTCTGCTTGCCCCTGTTTCCCCATATGTGGGCCCCAATGCTGACCAATCATCCCCTCTGGCACCTTATAAGGGAAAGCTAATTAGAAAACTCACCTTGTAAGAATGCTGCAGAAAGACCTTTCACACGGAGTAGAACCACAGTGCCCAGAGGCACTGTGACTCAGTGGTAGAGCTGACTTCCAACACCCAGGTCTGATCACTCTCTAGCCAAAAACATAAAAGGAAGATGTACATGGCAAAGGCCAGGCAAATTCCCACGGGACCAGCCGCAAAGATAGTACACAGGAGTGGCAGGTCCTCAGTGTGCTCAAGAAAGTCTAGTTACATGAGTGAAAGAGAAGGGAAGAGATCAATCAACTCATATGCTCATTTGTTTATTTTATTAGTGTATATTGTCTGCCCCTAATGTATCAAGGGATGTGCTATTTACTCTAGGGAAAACAGAGATGAATCAGATAGCCCTAGCCCTCAGGTCTAATTAGAGGGAAAGATAGACCATAAAATAGTACAACACCTTACAATGTTTAGAAATGAAAATATATATAAAAGTCATGGAATTACAAAATCAGAGTAGGTTTAGGCTGAGAGGGAAAAGGAAAGCTTCACATGGGAGTTAAATGTGAACTGGTTCATAACAGAATGACTAGGAGTTCACCACACACTGAAAAGCATGCCCGAAAGACAAATGTTCACAAATAGATAGGAACAACAACAAAGACAGAGTACATGGGGCAGGTTTTGAAAGTTACTATCATTTCCTAAATATTCTATAGCACTCCATAGCCATCTCATTCTCTAAAATTGTCGTGGAAGTTTCTCTGTACCTAAAACCCACAGGAAGGTTGGTATTCCTAAAGGAGTCCAGTGAACTGATAGAGAGAAGCGGGGGGGGGGGTAGTAGGAGTTGAACAATATGAGGTACCTCTCCCCTCAAAAACCTCCACCCATATTGTTTAATCAAGGCTCTAGAATGCTCCATCTTCAAGTCTGTCAGAAGCCTAGCCTAAGCTGGCTTTGGGTGGTTCTTCCACTCTGTCTGCCAACTTAATTATTTGGTAGAGTTTTATGCTATGCTGGCTGGGAACCACTCAACTGCCATCTGTGTGTTTGTGTGTTTTTAATGTTGTTAATCTTTGTGTTTTATCTTTTGTTTTTGTTTGTCTTATACCCCACTTACGCTGGCCTTGCATATGTAAGGAGGTGTGAACTTTCCTGCTTGCCATCTTTGGGAGACAGTTATGTGCTTGTCCCTACCTTGTCTATATTGCTTCCATTCCACTCTCTCTCTCTCTCCTGAGAATAACTATCATGAGCAGAGTTGTGATCTCTTCTACTCATTCCCTATGCTTTCCTCTTATTTTTTCAGCCTAAATAAATTAAAAAATAATAATAAGGTACTGGAACAACTGCTGAGATGAAAAGGAGCTAGATACTTGGGAGACCACAATGCCCTCCCTTTTCTCTGGGGCAGATATGAGCAGAAGGTAGAGTCATCATATTAACACACTCTTCTGAGCATGGGCCCGTTCCTGCCCGTGACTCAGTAGATGGTGGAGACTTTGAAGCCATCCTCCTAAATGATTACGTTATTGCCTAGAGAAAGTAGAGCTTTATAAATGCCAAAGTAGGCATTGATACTTTTCCAGAATATTCTTCTCCAGGACGTTGGTGCCTTTTCCAAGGTCACAGGCTTTGACTCATACCCCATGGAGGCCAGCATCATCAGCTTTGGTTCTTAGATTAAAACAGGCCCATTTACATGTTTATTCACTGTTTTACTTTTTTTAAATGTTTATTTGTTTTTGAGAGAGAGACAGAACATGGTGGGGGAGGGGCAGAAAGAGAGGGAGACACAGAACTTGAGCTGTCAACCCAGAGCCCACATGGATCTTGAACCCACAGACTGTAAGATCGTGACCTGAGCCAAAGTCAGACACTTAACTGACTGAGTCACCCAGGTGCCCGTTCACCATTTTACATAAACAGAAAGATACCTACCTTGGCTTCCAATTCATTTCTCTTGTTCTCAGTGACCCTACCATATCCATCTTTCTGAAAACACCACTCTGGTAACATCATTTTTCTGTTTTAAAATCTCCATTAGTTTTCTTCTGCCTTTAAGACAAAACCCAAGCTATATAGTCCCAAGATTCCCATGTAACTCTCCAACTTCATGTCTCCATATTCTGAGCCACATACCCAACCCACCCAGCCACAATAAAGACTTGACAATCCAGTGCACACGCACCTGCCTGCCTCACGGGAGGCTGTGACTCACCTGCTCTTTTCTGCTTGAATTGCATTTCTTTTGACTCTCTAAGAAAGAAAAGAAAACAACACAAATTTGGATTGTAACTTATGGCTCATCTTTGTTGACCCTTTCTAACCCAATGTAACTGCACTGTCATTCCTAGGACACTAGTAATATTTTATCTGTATTTCTCATTTTATCTGTATTAGAATTTCTCTCTCTCAGTACCATTAAAATTTCCCCCTATTACAAGTAATTTGGAGGCAGGGACTTTTGCCTGTTTAGTTTAATGCTATATCCCAAGCATCTACAACAGTATCTGGCAAGTAATGGAATCTCAATAAGTAAGTATTGAAAGAGCACCTATGTTATGCTAGACACAGCTAGTTATCTATGTGCATACCTTCATCTTTCCATTGACTGCGTGTTCCATGAAGGCATGAAAGCCATGGTTTATTCATCTCTGATGTACTGAGCATTGGGCCTAGCACTTACTAAGAAGTTGGTAAACATTTGTTCAACAAATGACATCCTGGATGAAGGAATATCTTTATAAACACCTAGCCCCACCCATGTCTTTTTAATTCTTAAGTAGCTACTTTCTTTCTGCCTCTATTCTTCAGGTTTCCGTGACAAGGCTCTTTATTGCCCTTGAATGAGAAAAGCCAACAATGGACATTTGTCCTACCTTTGCTGCTGCAAACACTTATCAGAGCTTGCCCATATTGTGAGTATCCGTGTCATTGTTTCCTATGGAGTTTAGAGGAATGTCAGTGGTGAAGTGGGGAGATTGGGAAAGACCTAAGTTGCAATGAGTGATGACAAATGTAAAGAAAAATCCCACACTCATTTCCCCCACGAACTGCACTTTCTAACACTTTTATTTCTGTAGTAGATAAATACATCACTTATAATTTGTGCTATTTGAATATGCTGAATACTTTCTGGGAATCTTGCTTTTATTATAGAGAATTAGCTTTCAAACAAGGATTTGCTAATGGTCCCATTTTTACGATTACCAATACTCTGATATTATGATACTTTACATATTTATAATAATTCAACGTTACTGTGACTTACACAATATCAGGTGATATCCATTAGGACAGAGGCCAGATTTATTCACCTTTGAGTCCCCATCAGCTAACCCACTTCCAGGCATACAATGAAGTCAAACTGTACTTAATTATAATATGATAAATCATTCAGCTAGTCATTTGACTGAATGAATATATATTAATTTATATGTCACACACTTTGCAGTATTCTGTAATCCAAAAACAAACATGAGAGTTAATTTTCTGAGTTATTCACAGGTTAGTGGATTAATACATCCACAATGATTTGCAAACTTCTTGGAATAATTTCATGATATAGTTACAACCACAGTTTCAATTTTATATATCAAAAGGTAGTTAACCTTCATGAACAAAGATGCAAACATTTTCAACAATATGTCAGCAAATCAAAGCATCATATTTCTATCCCTAGTTTGCTATGAACAGTGCTCTGTCAGCATCTGAATGGGATGAATAAAATGGAAAGATTATTGAGCCAGGGAGATCTAACTGTGCCTATGCAATAATCTGGGGGAGAGGTAGTGATGATATAATTAAGTTTTTTCCCAGGGGAAATGTAGAGGAGAGAATGTGTCTGAGAAATATCATGGAGGAGACATTGTCAAAATCTTGCAACCACTTAAATTAAAAATGCGTTTACAGCCTGAAAACTCTAGGAGCATTAACAGAAGAGCAAGAGGTGACAAAGGTCAGGATGGGAGAAGATTTGGGTTAGGCATAGTTAGGGTTGCTTTATGTTTTCATTTACTTAACTATTTTAGTGCTTACAGGAATTCCAGATGTCTACCAGGGAGTTTGGATTGTGGGAGCAGAAATAAGGAGAAATTAAAACACTAAAGACAGAAATTTAGAAGTCACTTGTGTATAGCACCAAAACTGTTATATTCCTAATTAATGCATGTTAGTCAAAGCTATGAAACTAAGTAAGCATCTCTTTTTAAAAAAGTGTAGAAAGAGAATAAAAAGGTTAAAGACAAAAGCCTCTGTTAAAAATTATTTTCAGGAAGCAAAAAAAAAAAAAGTAACATAAGAGAAGAAGAGATTAACAAAGATGATGGGGAAAGATGAGTGCATCTTGGTAGCGAGGGAGGAAGGAGAGACCCGAACTTGGTGAGGAAAACAGATATGCGTGTGAATTTAGGAAGGTGGGTTTGGAACTATTCGAGAGTGACTGACTTTGACTCTACACCACCCCAGATCTGGATCCTAAAACTTCAACATTATAATCACCCAAATCCAAATAGTTGGTACGATTATCTCAGAAATTAGTCTGGCCAGTCTCAACCAGTATCATAATGCTTAAGAACCATTATCCTGCATCATAATCTGAAGTTCACATAATTTTAAGATATTATTTATGAACACTGTCATATACATTTTCCCATCTAAATCCTAAAATGAGTCTTTCAGATAAATCTTTTAATCCCCATTTTCACAGGTGAGAAGATAAGAATTCAGAAAACTTAAGTTACTAATAACAACAGAGTAAACCACAGATCTTCTGACATTATACAGTATGCTTGTTCTACATGTGTTCTCGTTCTACATGACACTAACCTCACCTTGCACAAAGGGGACCATAGAGTTCTGAACACAAGTGTCATTCAGTTTCAGATCCTGACACACAGGGCCTCTTTAGAAGAGAAGAAAAGGATAACATTCCAAAATGGAGAGAGAAACTCCTTGGGTGCCTGGGTGTCTTGATGGTGATAATCATCTCGTTTGGAGCCATTTTATAGTTTAGAATGTGGTTTCCTCACTTTAACATGGCATTCAAGGCTCCCAATACTTTACAGAATCAGAATTATTGGGTCCATTTTGCAGATGAGGAAAATGAGACTCTGAAACAATATGTAAACTACTAACAGTTATCTAGCTGGATTAAGACTACACTCAACTTTGGCTCTTCACATTCCTAGTATGGAATTAAATTTTAAGAAAATATGGAAAAGAAAGTAGCCATTTTGTGATGTTGCAGTGAGAGATGGTGGTGGTGGCAGTGGTGATGGTGTGGTAGAGGGGGTTGGGGAAGGTTCGAAGCTTCCAGAACAGCAAGGGTAGGGACTGTAAAATTGATGCTCTGGTGGGGATAAATATAAAGGAGGTTGGAGCAATGCTGTAAGTCCTAATAGTCTTTGCAATGATCAGAAGGCTGAGACTGGTGCATTCTCCTGCCAGGTCATTCTGGTTGGACATGCTCCTTCAGTCACATGGTGCTTCTTTTTAATTTCAAGATGGGGTTGGGGACTATGTGTTGATCTCTATCAGAAACAAACCATTGCCTCCTTTAAATTCAAATAAATCTTTTATGACGTAAAGGACCTTATCTAGGCTGATACCTGAATAATTTAATAGTTTTCTGAACTAATTGTACCCAGAGGCATGTACATTGAATTAATTAAGTGAGATAAGCTATCCTTATCCCCATGTTGGTAACACATTTCTTCTTTCCGCCATCTTCTATTGCTGTCATCATTCTAGAAAAGTGACTCAGTCTCACCTGAAGGGAAATGGAACTGAGTGGTTGGTAAGGCTGATGACATGTGGTTTGTGACTAAGCATTCCCAGAAACAAAGGGTTGATCTTTACCCCTGTGGCAATGTACAGTATGGCAGCTGTTTTCCTAAGACTCCATGGACTTGGTTGCCAATTTCCTTAATCCAATTTCACTCAGTACCTAAAACTATGATAAAGAACAATGAGAAAATGGGCTCTTTGGCAGCTGTGCCCATGCCCATCACAAAACATTGCTGATTTGTGGTGAGAGTGGAGTTGATCCCACGAATCCAATGAATTGATTTCATAGCAGCAATTTATCAATGCTTGGTAATTTCTGATGAACTTGAACCATTCAGGAAAGTAAAAATGCAAAGATTGATCTAATCTACTCTTCTTGAACTTGGCTACACTTTGAAATCACCTGGGGACTTTTTAAAAAAATTACTAATCCCTATGCATCAGAAACTGAAAGACTTCCCAGGTTCTAATATGAAGCAGAGTTTGAGAACTAATTTAATGAATAAACTTTCATTGTAGGAATTGGTTTTCAAAGCTTTCTCACTTCTATTATCCAATCTCATTGCTATAACTACTGTGTGCACTGATCCAGGTAGATGATTCCCTTATTTTATTGAAGGTGTCAAGGTCACACAGCTAGTCAGCAGACAACATCCCCCTTCTAAGTGGATACCTCCTTCTATTTAAGCTAATGCTCTCTCTGGGGTGAATGATGAACAACAGTTAGCAGTGTTCATGCTTAAAAGGATACAATTATGTGAAAGTTAATCTTTGTGGGTGAATATGTGAACTCTGAAGCCTTTTTACTGTCTTGTCAAATATTCCATATTAAAAATAAATCTAGCAGAGAACTGTTTCTAATGAGTACCTGCATTAAATCCACCTGGAAATCTTGTTAAAATGTAGATTCTAAACCCAAACCCAAGAGAATCTGATACAATCAGAGATGGTACATTTGAATCTGAACTTCAAAGCTCTTTAAGATGATTCTTATGTCCACTGAAGCTAGAGAAGCATTGCATAGTGTAATTTTCATAGTGCCAATTGTTGACTTGGTAATGTAGTGACTTCTTGCACTGAGATTTAGAGTAAGATTTAGCAATCTGTTAAGGCGTTTTAAACAATTTTTTAAAAAATGTTTATTAATTTTTGAGAAAGAGACAGAGCATGAGCAGGGCAGGGGCAGAGAGAGAGGGAGACACAGAATCCAAAGGAGGCTCCAGGGCTGCTCTGTCAGCACAGAGCCCAAAGTGGGCCGAACTCACAAACCATGAGATTGTTATGGAATCTGGTCTGGATCATCTGGCGGAAGAAGCAAGCAGCACTTGGCACTCTGCACTCGGAGGTCTTAGAAGGGAAGAGGTTTATTTTACATTGGTGGGCTCAGAGGAGCTCATTATTCAGAGGTCTGAGCCCAGAACATTAGCAGAGGGAACAATTAATAGCCTGTTACTTCCACATTCCTCATTAATCAGGGACAGGTGTTTTCTTATTAGTCCTGTCGGCCATCTTATAACAGATTTTCCCTATCAACATCATGACCTGAGCCGAAGTCAGACACTAAACCGACTGAGCCACCCAGGCGTCCCTCTATCAATTCTTTTGTAAAGCAAGAACACTCCTCAAAGTCTGGCAGTTGAGGCATTGGAAATATCCCCCTCAGAATTTCAATATGTCTGAGGATCAGACAAACTTGGTAAAAACCAGAACTGCAGCAAAACCAAAGTAAGTCTTTATATTGATATATAAGTATGGGTTATATGTAGCCAAGAAATGCTCTATGCTTCTGCAAAGCCATTATTCATGTTTCCTACTTCTTACAGAACAGTACCATGGCAAATCACAAAATAATAGTGAAAAAAACATTGATTGAATTTTGTTGTCAGAGGAATAGAGCCGTATTTCTACCATTAATTATCCGTGTGACTTTGGGTAACTCAGTTAACTTCTCTGATCTCAGTTTTTCATTTCTAAAGTGGGATTAATTACTATCATGTCAATGTAACAAGGTTATTATAAGTTTCTAGTGATGTGCTCAGTAGAAAAGGGCATTGTAAATTCATTCTGTACAATTAATTCTGTCCAAATATGATGATTTTATAGTAGACACAGTGGAGTCTTCTTTGATGGCCTTGGGAAATTAGATATTTGCTTCCTAGTGGGTTTTTTTTCTTCCTTCCTGATTTTCTCTCTCTCCTTCTTTCTTTCTTTCCTTCTCCCTTCCTTCCTTCCTTTCTTTTTTTCTTCCTTTCTTCCTTCCTTTCTCTTTCTTTCTTTTGGGACAGATGTGAATTTTGAGAGAAAATCCCTTTGATCCTCTTTACTAGTATGGTAGAATCTGGAAAAATGTTAGCTGTATTTTTAATTTGGGACCAACATGATATATTTTATTGTAGTTAGTCCTAATCTGTTTACTAACATATAATGAAATATCATATAATCACTTGACAGTCATGTTTTCAAAGAACGTTTACAGATATACTCAAGGTGATTAGTGGGAAAAAGCAGCATGTAAGTTGTGTATGTTATATTATGCCAATATTAGAAGATACATGAAATACAAATCAATAAATACTTTTGAGCACTTACCATACATTATAGTGAAAATTTCTCCCAGTCTTTGGTCATAAACATAACTGTTGGATGGAAAATATTCTATTATATAGTAATACTGCAATTTGACCAACATCTCCTTAGCAACTATTTTGATTACTAGCATTTGTTGTCACTATGACTTTAGAGTAATATTTCCAGAAAAATTTTTATACCTCAGAGGATAGATACTGAGTCCTTTGAACCTACACCTCACATTAAGCAATAAGCACTGCTATAAAATTAGCATGTGTGTATTACATTATTTTATATTATAAATTTATAAAGTTATTTTATTTGATAGACTATACATATCTGTAAACAACCTAAGATGATGAAAAGAAAATCATTAGTTAAAAACAGAAAATCGGGGCCCCTGGGTGGCTCAGTTGGTTAAGTCTCCGACTTCGACTCAGGTCAGATCTCACATTCGTGGGTTTGAGCCCCGCGTCAGGCTCTGTGCTGACAGCCCGCTCAGAGCCTGGAGCCTGCTTCCGGTTCTGTGTTTCCTTCTCTCTCTGCCCCTCCCCCTCTCGTGCTCTGTCTCTCTCTGTATCAAAAATAAATAAAACGTTAAAAAAAATTTAAAAAAACTAAACAAAACAGAAAATCATTAGTTAAAAATGTAGGCCACTAGGTTGAGATAGTGCCTACAATCTAAAGAAAAGGGACAAAATGGTCACAAAGGCACATGGAGAGAAACAAAAACCTCATGTTAGCTGAGAAAGTCCAACTGGTAAAATCTAGATCTTAGCCTCTGGTCAGCACTTGTCCCATCAATGCTTTACTGAACCAAATGGAGAAAAACTTTGGTCAAGCTACTGGAAGCTACTTCTACTTTCATAGAGGATGGTTCTCTTTGAAACTCCTTGAGAAGCATACTTATTTCATTGTTGTCCTTCTGCTTAGGAGCTGTGAGCCTCCCTTGACCAGTCTTGCCATCCATAGGGAACCTTCTTTGTCAGTTTAAGGACAAGCAAGAGAATTGTTATACCCCTTTCTTTTCTCTCTGTGGAAGGAGGAGGGAATAACTGAGTTCTTAAATAATTTTGGAGGTAAATTGTGTTCTCTAAAGGGAAAGTTAAGGAACCTTAATTATCATAGTTTAAAAGTTCAGGTTCAATATGTGGTTCTATGAATAAAAACAAATTTTTCGGTGAACTTTCTTACATATAAATATTTACCTACAACTATGATAAGATCCTCTAATAGGTTCTAGGATGTGAAAATTCTAGGTCAAAGGGTATGATCATGTTAAATCTCCTCAAACTTGTTGTTTAGCTGATTTCCTGATTGATTAAACCAGTTTATATTCCCGATGAAATAGATAAAGTGTTCATTTGGCTTTAACTGCAACAGAAGCTAATTGTCAATTCATACACAGAAATAAAAAAGAAAAAACAGTTTTCTTTACGTATTTTATAACTAGTACAGCTTTGTCAGTTTCTCCTTCACCATAAGGTATAAAATGATCTTCTATTTCCATTAGATACCCTTCAAATTAAAGAAATTAAAGAAATTGTCTTCTATTGCTAATTTGAGGAGAGTCTATCATGAAGGGGTGTGGGATTTGTCGAATGCAACCTGTGCATCTGTTTAAATGATAATCTTTTTTCATTTATTCTGTGTATAATATGAATTGCACTGATTAAATGTCTAATCTTCAACCAAACATGCATTCCTGGGAAAAACCCTTTTTGTATGACATCTTGGCATTTGTACATATTGTTATTTTCCTAGTGTCCCAAGATGAAAACTTAAGTTATGATATATAGCCTTTCTCGTTTTTTAGTACATGTCTATAAAGCCAATTTTTTTTTCTTTTGTCAGTTTTAGCTGCATACTACAAGTTGTAATATGCTGCATTTTGCATGCCATTAGAGGAATTTTGTAATTTACATCATGATTTATTCATTTAGTCAATGAGTTATGTGAGAAGGGCATCAATTGATATGGAATCATATGTAGTATATTTTTCTAGAGAACACATCCTATATTATAATTTTGATACTTTGAAATATTAAAGGTCAAATTTGTTAATCATATGGTTCAAACTTTCTCTATTTGTACTGACTCTTGTCTACTTCTCTGTCAGTTATTGAGAAAAAGTTTTTGAAGCTTTCACATTGACTGTAGTTTTATAATTTGTAGTTTGTAGTCTCACTGCTATTGGGTACAGACAGATGTATAATTATTACAATTTTTATGTCTTATTACTTCTAATAATGCTTTTTTGCCTAAAGCCTGCTTTATGATACTAATAGAATAAGACTAGGTAAATTTTGGTTAATACTTGCATACTATATCTTTCTCCACTCTTTTATTTTTAACCTCTCTACATATTTATGTTTAAGGTGTGACTCATAAATTGAATGTGGATTTTTATTTTTATCAGATCTGAAATATGTGGTTTGTTTATAGACAATTTATCGCTGATATTTTTAAGTTTAAATCTACCATCTTGCTATTTGTTTTTTTGTTTGCCCCATCTGTTCCTTTTTTTCTCTTTTCCTGTCTTCTTGATTAGTCATTTTTAAAGTTATTCCATTTTCTCCTCTATTAACTTTTGAGTTATAAATTGTCTTCTATTCTTTTTAGTGCTTACGCTAGGGATCTCAACATGAACTTTGAATTACTAGTGCCTACTCAGATTTTGTATTTTGTCCATTTCCAGAAAATGTGAAAAATTGAGGATGCTAAAATTTCATTTTCCCCATTCAGCCTTTTAAAGTATTATTGTCAAGTACTTTAATATATTTAAAACCCTGCCTTATATTACCAGTATTGTTTTATATGATTGGTATTCATTTCTACTTTCCTACATAGTTACCTTTCCCAGTGTTTTTATTTTCTCTTATTTACATTTCAGTCTAGGATAATTTCCTTCCTGCACTTCAATTTAGGATTGTTTTCCTTCTGCCCAAAGGATGCCCGTTAGTGTATCTTTTAGTGCATGTCCACTGCCAGTGGCTTTTTGCACTATTTATTTGAAATTTTATCTGTTTTTAATGTACTTCCTTAAGATATTTTTGTTTGGTATAAAATTTTAGACTGTGAATGTGTTACCATTACTTTTACAATACCATTCTCTAGTCTTCTGGCTTTTTAAATTTCCTTTGAAGAGCTACCTTATCATTCTTTTACTTCGTTGAAAGAAATGTGTCTGTTTTTCTGGAACCCCTTAAAATTTTCTTTCTAATTTTTTTTAGTTGTTTTCCTCTGATGTGTTTCATCTGAGGGTGTTTGTTTTTTGTATTTACCCTAAGAAGCAGAACTTTTTGTATTTGTGGATAATTTCATTTGTCAGTTTTGGAAAGCATTTTTTATTCTTTTTTATTTTTAAAAAAATACTGTTTTTTTGGAAACCAACTTGACAATAAACTATAAATAAAGAAAGAAAAGAAAACAGAAAATACTTTTTAAAATGTGATTTTCCTGTTGTCAATTTTTTAGTTTTTTTTTTTTTCCTCTCCCCATTATTTTATCATTTTCCTGGCCTGACTAGTAATTTTGAATTGTTTGTTTGACATTGTGTACTACAATTATGGTGTCTCTGTATACATACATATTTTTTTTTTCTGAAGGGTATTTGTTTTCTTTTAGCTCATAGATAGATGATAGAGAGGTTATCTCAAGTCTCTGAGACTGTGACATCTTGAGGCTCAATTTCAATCTTTGTGAGGACTGGTCAGTTTCTGTTTGCTTCTGGCTCCTGAGCAAGTCATGAGAGTAATGTAATCCTTAGTTCTCTTTTTCCACTGGTCACCGGGAAGTTCATGTTCACTTAAAATGCTCAAGTATAAAAACTATATTGACCTTGCTCTATATTTTATTTTTTCTTGTAGCAAATATTCCTTATATTTCTAATTTAATGATCTTATTGTACCTTTATCTATTATTATAAAGATTCTCAAATACTTTGTGGAATTCGTTCACTCCCCGTTAGTATCACATGTCCAGTTAGGGTACTAACTAGACTCTAACTAGAGCCATGCATATAAATTACACATTGACTGACTCAAAGGGGCTTGCAGTCTAATCGCAGGAAAATAACAAACAGATGAGGGGAAAGTTGAGAGGAGAAAGGCTGGCTAACAGCGCATACACCATGCACTGTAGGAAAGAAGACAAAGGAATAACAGTTTGTCTAGAATGATCATGGAGAACACAAGGGTGGCATTTGAGTGAGCAGGTAAAGAATGAGTTAGTTTACCAGGAGAGGATCACTACTAAGGCAACAACATGAGTAAAGGCAGAAGAAGAGAAAGATATGGTATTTGGGAGAAGAGTCTGGCAAAGAATGAGATGAATAATGTGGAGAATATTGTTGATGGGAATCAACGAGGATGGGGAGGCTGGTTTTTGAGCCTCTTAAGCCTGTGGTTCCATTGCTTGCAAAAGGAGCAAGTGTTGTTCTTTAGTGATCTTAAGATTTGTGCTAGTTCTTTAATTACCTCCCAAGAGATGTGTTACTAAATCAAAAGCAAGAAACAATTGGTGCCTCCAGGGCTAAGGGTAACCAAGGAAAGAGAAACACACCTGCCTTTTCGGTCACCAATACTAATATTTTACTTTCTTGGGTCTTGACTGGTAAACCGAAGCCACGAGTTGGAACGGGATGCAGGCTGCTGTAAGGTGATGATTTAAGCTGACTGTTAGATTTGCAAAACTGAATGTGGGTGGTTTTGTTGTGTAATCTTTTGCCTTAATCTTTCTGCCTCTAATGAAGTGCTTTGACTGTCTCTTTATGCTTATGCCTGTTAGATGTAGGAGATGCATGGAATTTCTTAACGGAACCTCATCAAATTTAAAGTCATGATTGAAAAATTGCTTGCCTTAGGTTAAAAAAAAAGTCCTCTTTAGTTGTAGAAGAAAAGAAAGAAAGAAAGAAAGGAAAGAAAGAAAGAAAGAAAGAAAGAAAGAAAGGAAGGAAGGAAGGAAGGAAGGAAGGAAGGAAGGAAGGAAGGAAGAGAAAATACTAATAATCAAAGGCAGGCTACACTATTGGTATTATTTTATTTGGGAATTTAAGTCCAGAGAATAAGATAACTTGGTCAAATTTACTCCTCATTTCAACTGAGTTTCAGAGCTGGAATTTAATGTACTGAACTAGTGCTCACATGCAGTGTTGAAGGGGAAATTTGAGATCTGAAGGTGAAAAATTGATTAAACAATAATTACATCACAGACTGAATATTTTGCTTGACATTTTGAAAAACAAGAAAATCCAAACATGTTCCCAAACAGAATACTGTTGTCACTTCAACTCCTTCTCAACATTTTAGTCAATATTCCATCAACAAACATTTGTCAAGTATCTATTACATGCCAGCCTCGACTATTCACCTCTACAGACAGTGATTACCAAATATGGGCACAACTGCTGGTCTTGCAGAGACTAGAGTCTAGGGAGGATCATTAGACAGTGGTCAAATAAGCAGACATGTGAAAGGATAATTCCAAATATGAGGAAAGTGTTGGGAAGAAAAAAATCCCCACAATTCTATAAAAGCCAGTAATGAAGAGATGGTAAACATACATCTCTACTGTTTGTGGGCGTCAGAAGTAGATGGCATACAGGAAATGAGTTCCCTGGGCTGCTTGGTGCTGTGGGCTGAACAGGAATCAGAGTGAGATTCTTGTTCTCAAGACAGTTAGGGCTTTCCCACCACATCCTGCAAGGGCAGAGGTTCTTAGGATGTTCCTGACAATAGGTTTGTCCCCCTTCTCCCACCTCGACTAGTACCTTCACCACTCCTCTCTTCACTACTCCTTCTCCACAAGGCTGCCAGAGAGACAATTCTTAAACTTAGCTCCTAGAGTGCCTCACTCCTTCCAGTAGCTTCTGAAGCTCCTCCTTTACAGGCTTACATTCTGCTGCTCCCTATTCATAGCAAATTTGAGGACCAGGCAGACAGGCTCCTCTGTGGTCTTAGCAGTCTTCAACCAGCTTCACCGGGTTTGCCTTCCATCACTTTTGTCCACACCCACACACACCAAGGTCCAGACTCAGTCAGTGTTTCTTACAGCAACATTCACTTCCCCAAGATAGGCGGGTTCTGTTTTCTTTTTCTGGGAAGCATTCCCTCCCTTTGTTGCCTGGAAAGTCCCCACTCATTCCACAATATCTAGGGCAAATGTGACTTCCTTATGAAAGCTTTCTCCTACCTCCTAAGACAGAGCTAGTCACTTCTTTCCTGGTGCTTCCTCAGCACTCTGCACTAGTTCCTCCTCTCATCACATACTGCTCTAACTATTTGTCTTTGGTTATTTTGTAAATCAGAGTGTGAACATTCTGAAGGTGAATACAAGGTATGATGCAGTTCTAGAATCATACTTTGGCTCCTTTTGGGTGGTTACCTAATACCATGTTTTGTATAAATTTTGTTTGTTTATTTTTGTTTTTAGATAGAGAAAGAGTGCAATCATGGTAGCGGCAGAGAAGAGGGAGAGAGAATTCCAGGCAGGCTCCACACTCCCAATGCGGGGCTCAAACTCACAAACTGTGAAATGACCTGAGCTAAAATCAACAGTTGGATACTTAACTGACTGAGTCACCCAGGTGTCCCTTGTATAGATTAATATATGATTGTGGAAGGAGAGAAAAGATGAGGGGTCCTCGATGTCTGGTTTTGTTAGTTTTTAATTTATAACTAAATTATGGTCCATGGTGTATTTCTAACGTCCACTGGCATGAATAAAATCAAGAGCTCAGGAGGTTCTTAAAAGTAAATTTTGAGGGCCAAATTAGAGAATTCTTTGACACTTAGGAGGAGGAGTAGCCCTCAGGTCATACAGCAACTCTGTAAATCATAACATGCTGTCCATTTCTCAAGATGCTCTACTTCTACCTGTCGTGGAACTGTCATTATATGACAGTTTTGTTAGAACAAAGCACTTTTGGGGTTCTTGGGTGGCTCAGTTGGTTAAACACCCAACTCTTGATTTTGGCTCAGGTCATGATCCCAGGATCATGGGATCAAGCCCTGTGCAGAGTGTGGAGCCTGCTTAAGACTCTCTCCCTCTCTCTTTCTTTCTCTCTCTCCCTCTGCCCCTCCCTGGCTTGTGGTCTTTCTCTCTCTAAAATAACTAAATAAGTAAATAAATAAATAAACATTTTTAAATTTTGTTCTTAAAAAATGAACAAAGCACTTTATTTTTCCAGCTGTCTACAGTTGCTGTAAAAAGTATACAGGTAAGTGATATCTATAGACAAGGATGAGAATGCTGTACCCACGTTCAGTGCTCGATCTATATCACTCTGCAGTGGGCTTTTGAGAAGATAATATGCTCTGTATTATAAACACTAGATGCCTGCTTTAAGAAAAAAAAGAAAATTACAAGTTCATTTTCAAATGGACGCCAAGGTCATTATGATCATGAACAACAAATGTATACTGAATAGGCACTTGGGTCAGCCTTAGGGAAGACAAGAATCCATGCAATGGAATTAATTTCTTCCTCATGTGAATGTCTAGATCCCACTACCTCTTCTCTGTTTAAAGTTTGTCTCCATTTATTTTGAATTATGTACATGTATAATACATGTATTATTTATGCATTTCTCTCAAGCAGAATCTTCTGGGGCCTAATGTTAATACTGGACCTAATTTTAGGCCACAGAGCCATCTTTGGTATTGGATTTATGCACAAGAGTGATGTCGATGGGTAAGAGGAAGAAGTCTAACTTAACTCCCAAATTGATGGGTTAAGTGGAAGAGAAGTGTGTTGTGCTAATTAAAATAATGGCAATAACATAGGATTTTATGCCCACAATCATTATTTTTTTCCCCAGCAGTTTATCTATCTGTTTGCACACCTAATCAAAACAATAGTTTTTCTAGTCTTGCTGACTTAAAATAGAGAAACTTCAAGGTAGAATTAGAAATGATGTGTTAGTGTTTTTCTGGATTTGGATTATAAATCTCTAAGAGTAATGTAGAGACTTCGGGCAGAGACAAAATATTGGAGAAACAATAAGATTTGGCTTCCTCCAGATCATAGCAGTTTTCCTCACCAAGAGAGCAAGAATATACTCCCATCCAGAGTTTTTGCTTTGACTGTGGCTTCTTCCCAGTACACTACTACTCAGATCTTCCTGTGGCTCAGCCCTTCGACCCATTCAGGTCTCTATCTCTTCTATTGTTCTTCCTGAGAGGCTTTCCTCAATCATACTTAATGATGGGCAAGAGATAAGAATATAGGTGCTGGTGGGTGCTGAAGAAAGGAGCTGTACTTTCTGCTTTAAGAGCAGAGTCCTGGGAAAGTAGCAAGACTTCGGTATGAATACTGTGCATGAATCTGGTAGGTGGAGCCCTAAACAGCATGAGACAGATTACCATGTCTCTAAGCCTGGTATGGAGAGAGCTACAGGCCAGGGATGGACATTGGCATGACAGAAAGAAATCTCTCATGAGTAACACTCATGGATGGTTGAATAAGGGCCAATGGGATCATGGAATCCTTAGTGAATAGCTGACTGACTGGACAGCTGACTGAATGCACCTGAGTATTATGCCTTCCCACCCCTACCAATACAACTTAGACCAAGCACCAGGTAAGGGAAGAAAAAAGCCTGAATTGTCTGAGACTGTTCCTATATTGGCAAAAGTAGAGCTTGAAGTAGAAATTAAGTCAAAGTTTAATAACAATAAAGGAAAATAAATTCCTTGCACATTTAGGTTTGTGGGCTTAGATTCATACATTCTACAAAAGGGTAATAAATAAGTGCAGGTATGCTGACAGTGGAAAGAGGTGTGAAATTAGCATGACTGAAAAATGATGAGTTTGGTGGGAAAGTCAAGTGATATATGCAAAGGGTCTTGTGTACAAAGACATGTAAAATGTGATCCTGACCTTGAAGAAGATCACAGACGTCCCATAGGGATACATGTGTTTTTTTAGAAGATCAGGAATAATCCAAGGGATCATATGCTAAGTGTAGCAACTGCAGAAGAAGTTCAGATGATGGAATCACTATTGAAGGTTGGTGTCAGGAAAGCCCATATAACAAGGGGTGAGACTTGAAATTGGCCATTATATGTCTCAGCATAACACTGAGACAAATAATAGATACAAACAATGATGTGGCAGTAAAACTATGTGTGTTGTGTTTGAAAGACTATGGAGAATAGCTGTATTATGGCTGGTGTGTAAGAACATAGCACATTGTTCTAGCTAAGGCACATTGGAGACATCCGTTTGGTCCAGGTGTGGAACACTCAGCTAAACATTGAACTTCAATCTATAATCAGTGAGGAGCCATTACAAGTGTCTGAAGAGATGGAATTTCTGCCAAATGGAATGCATCAAAAAATTAATTTCAAACAGTGTGCAATTTTGCTTCTAGCAAACCGATAGCCTTGTTATATAAGATCAAACTAAAGCAGTTGGATGGGAGAAACTATACTCTAAAAAGGCAGAGGATCTAGAAATACAAGCTGGAAACCAGAAAAATAAGAGGAGCTTATTACACTCTGATGGTGCATCTTCAGCCTTATCTTGATGTTAGAGATTGTCTATGTAGACTTGCTTTGTAAATATTACAGATCATTACTCTTATTGTCTAAAAGACAATATAGCAACATAAATGAGTGAGTAATCCATGTTTACAGTTAAAGTTTGGTTTACCCACTGACCTTGGGGATTGTGTGAGGTCCAGGGCTGTCCCTAGGAAGTGATTTGCATAGATGCTCCTGTGACCTGTGTGGGAATATAGAGAAAAGAGTACCCTCATAGAAATGTAACTGAGGAGGGGGCCTAAGTGGCTTAGTCAGTTAAGCTGCCAACTTCAACTTAGGTCATGATCTCGCAGTTCGTGGGTTTGAGCCCTGCATTGGGCTCCATGCTGACAGCTCAGAGCCTGGAGGCTACTTTGAATTCTGTGTCTCCCTCTTTCTCTGTCCCTCCCTTGCTTGCATGCTACCTCTCTCTAAAATGATAAACATTTAAAAAAAATTTTTTTAATTTTTTAAAAATATAGAAATGCAACTCAGATTTGTAACTCTCTGTGTCATTGTGACCCTACATTGATTTCCTATTACAGAAAGATTAAATAAAAGTCACAATTTTTACCATGGGTTACTTGGTTCTGTATGATCTGGCCTGGTCTTTGCTACTGTCTGACTTGATTTCCTAGTTCTCCTGGCCTGCTTCACCCCACTGCAACCACACTGGATTCTTCCTATTTCCTTAACAAGCCAAGTATATTTGCATCCACAGACTTTGTTTTTATTGTGGACTCTTCCCAAAACACTCATCCTCAGATCTTTCTTTGCATAGCCCTTTGACTCATTTAGGTCTCTGCTCAATTGTTCTTCCCCAAGACATGTTCCTTAACTGTGGCATCAAATAATCACCTCCATCTCCCACCCCACCACTTCTCATTATTTTTGTCTAGCTTCAGTACTTTTTATTGCATTGATTAGTGAGTGACAGTGTAGTAGTTACTTATTTGTGTGCTTATTATTTATTTCTCTTGCTAGAATGTAAGCTCCATGAGGGCAAAGCCTTTGTTTAACAACTTTGTAAGTGCTGGCCTGGAAGACGCTCTGACACCAATTGGTGCTTGATAAGTATTTGTTGTATAAATGAGTAAAATCATTACTGCTATCTCTTTCTTTTTTTAATTCCAATTCCATATAGTTAATATATATTATTATATTAGTTTCAGTTCATAATATTGCAACTCAACAATTCTATACTATTATCATCATTCTTACTAGCCAATATTGGCTGAGACGTAAAGTCTCATGTGCCATGTGCCATGACTGGGTGATTACATGTTGTAACTGGTTATTCCTCATGATCACTTCCCTACACTCTGAGTCACGTAGTGGTGAGTTAATTTTTGTAAAGTTACTCAGTTAGCAAAAGGATGAATCAAGAATTAAACCTGGGACTGCCAAGCTCTAGGGGTCTTGCTTTATCATATACTATATATGAGAACCACCATGTTACACAACAGCATGTGCATGAAAGCATTAGTTCGTGCCTGCAAACTAGTAAATGAAGATGAGTAACTCTCTTGGACAAAGATCTCTAAGTCATAAGAAAACTTCGGGTAATGTAGCTGGCAGTATGCCATTGGTTTAAAGTCTTAATACCCTCAAAACAATGTTTTTGGTTGTTGTTGTTTTATTTTGTTTTGTTTGGGTTTTTTTTGGACATCTGGTATTACCAATGGTATTTTATTTCATTTATACTTTAAGTTTTTATTTAAATTCTAGTTAACATACAGTGTTATTGTTTTTTATTTGTTTGCAGACTTAAAAAATGCTTTTTTTCTTGGGGCACCAGGGTGGCTTAGTGGGTTCAGCTCCAGCTTTTGATTTCAGCTCAGGTCACTATCTCAGTTTGTGGGTTTGAGCCCCGAATTGGGTCCTGCACTGACAGCATGGAGCCTGCTTGGGATTCTCTCTCTCCCCATCTCTTTGCCCTTGCCTTGCTTGCACTCTGTCTCTTAAAATAAGTAAACTCAAAAAATATACCTTTTTTTCTTAAATATATGGCCTGGATTTTGGTATATTTCACTTCCAACAGTGAAACTGTGGCTGTTTTTGGAGTACTGCTCTGATTATGGGGCCCTTAATTAGAAAACATGGCTAGCTGGAAGGTCCTGGAAGTTCATGTACTCCTTAGATTGCCCTTTACTAGTAACTGATAGTACAAGATTATGAAACTCAAACTCCATGGCCTCAGGTTGGGACCTCTTTGAGGCAAACCTAACATTTCAGAGTTCACCTCCAAGTTCAAGCTGAAGCTGCTCTGCCCAGGACTTTGCCTAACACTGCACCCTTGCCCGGTTGGCTTTCTCCCCTTCCCTGTCCTGCTTCTCCCACTCTATGGCCGTTTTCCCTTAGAGCACTTTGTCAACAAATCTCTTGTATATTGTAATTCTTTTGGTTCTGGCTCTGATAGTAGGGAATCTAACCTACAATAGTGATTCACCCAATTCCCTCATAGTGCAAATGAGGCTACTTTGGCCATACCTAAATTGCCTTTCCCTAGACATCCATACTTTGCTCACCACTCATGTTCTTCCCAGACTTGTAAAGGTGAGATTCTTACTCATTGGAGCCAAGTGCTAGGGAAGATTCACTGTAAAGAAATAGCATTTTAAAGAAGAATCACCTTGGGCATGTATAGATCCTAGTTCTTTGCTTCCTGGAGCTCAAGCATAGATCTGACCTAACTCATTTCCTCCCCACATTCCTGGCTAGTGGACAAGTACAGGGAAGAAAAGAAGAGCTGAGTCACTGAGGCTTAATTCACTTGTCTATTTCTTTGCCCTTAGAGCTTGCTTTAATTGAAGAAACATTTAGGGGGATTAGCTTTGCTACAAAAAAGCATTCTGGGTCTCCTTTCAAGGCAGGCCTTTGGGTGTATTAGAACAGCATGAATACTTAGAGCCTTTGAACAATGCAGGTATTTTCTAGTTCTGAGTGAACTGTCTCTCCAGTTGGACCCACAGAACTCACCTTCTCCTGTGTGATCTTTGTGCCTGCAACTGAAATATAGGAACAGCAGTATATGGGTGCAGTGACAAAAGCTAACTTCATCAGATAAGTAGGCCAGGCCTTCTCTCTTGAGGCCCAGGTTGGGTTCCCAGACATCAGGAAAGTTTAGGAAAGAACAGACCTGCCTCTTTACCATGGAAGACATGAACACTGAGGGAAGATTGCCCCCTCGCCTAATATCCTGTTGAGTAATTTTCAGGGTCTTGCTAGCCTGCCATTGTTTGGCCAAAGCCAAACTGGGGCATGTTTTGCAAAGAAAGTCGGAGAAACAGGTAGGAATGCTCTCACCATGGAGCGTTGGGAAGAGTGGACATGAAGAAGACACCTAGGAAGTTGCTCTTGGTTGATCACTGATTGGTTGTGTGACTCAAATTACCTGGCAGTGGTTTCCCTACTGTAGAATGAGGTGGTCCCTATCAGCTCACCATTGTCAGTCTTCGATTTTGTCTTTCTTTCCGTGGTATTCAGTGTTTGCATGGACATTGGTTGTTTTCCTGTATCAGCTAGCGTCAGCACAGAAGACTGTCAATTCCTCATGTGGCATTCTCCCCAGGGCATAGAGCTTTCCTGATCCTTGTCCCATATCTTGGAAAGTGCAAAGACTTCAAGCTGATCCAAGAGTAACTGAGTGATTGTTCAAACGTTCTGAAGGGTAGCTACCCCATTAACAATTTTTTTAAAGTTTGGACACCTGGGTGGCTTGGCCAATTAAACCTTTGACTTCAGCTCACATCATGATCTCACGGCTTGTGGGTTCAAGCCCCATGTTGGGCCTTTTGCTGACAGCTCAGAACCTGGAGTCTGCTTCAGATTCTGTGTCACCCTCTTGCTCAGCCCCTTCCCTGCTCATGCTCTGTCTCTTGCTCTCTGTCTCAAAAATAAATAAACATTAAAATATATTTTAAAAAGGTGTCATGCTGAGTGAAGTAAGCCAGGCAGAGAAGGACAGAAACCATATGTTTGCACTCATAGGTCTAGCAGGAAAACAAGAGAGACCTAATGGAGAACCAGGGGGAGGGGGGGAAAGAGGTGGTGGTGATGGCGGAGGGCACTTAAGGGGAAGAGCACTGGGTGTTGTATGGAAAACAATTTGACAATTAAATATTATGGAAAAAAAAAAGTAAGGTCTATGTTGAATGTGGGGCTTGGAACTCATGACCCCAGGATCAAGAGTCACATGCTCTACTGACCGAGCCAGCCAGGTGCTTCCCCATTAGCAATTTTTAAATATTTAACTGAGCTATAGAGCACCAGGAAAACAGACTCCCCCCGCTAAAATTCCATTATCCTTTCAGGGGCAAAACTTCCCTGAAGTAGATATAATGGTCTCTCTTTCCTGATCATATATAAATACAACACTGCAGGACCCATTCATGTTCCTAGCTTAATGAAAGCCACTTTTTGATAGGCTCTCTGTATCGTTAAGCTATTATGACTTTGCTTATGACACTTGTCCCACAAGAGAGTCCAAAAGCTGTTTCTCCAGCAATGCCTTAAGTCTCTCTAATCAAACGCACCTCTCCTTTCTCTATACTCTCCCAAGTAGTTCATACCATAACCTCTCCCTGAAAGGCCTTACTGATATTTATGTTTCTGTATCTTCTAGTACCTGTTCCCTAAATTCTAGACTATATGCACCTAAAGGACAAGGGCCAAGTTTTACTCACACCTATCTGGTTCCTAAAGAAACCTCCTGGTGCCCGAAACACATTAGAATTAAATTATGGGCTTTCAAGTTCAATAGAATTGCCACATGTTTTATTCAACCATTTCAGAAGAGACAGCAAGAATCACAGCAAAGAGCAAAGATTTTAGAGTAAAAAAGTGGTCTTTCATTCCTGGTCTTTCTACTTACTCTCTACATGGTCTTATTCAAATTATTTCAAGTATTCAGAGCTCTGAAACAAATTCAAATTGAACCTGTAACATGGCAATATCATCACTTAACTTACAGGACTGTATGAGGGTAGAAAATATGCTGTAAAAATAAGCCTCAAGAAATAGCAGCAGATGTTATGATTATGTTTATGATTATCATTTCTTTCTATGGAATGTACCAATCTGTACTGTGGAAAGTGATATAAAAATGGATTGGATATAAATTTGTGATACAGATGTTTTTCCTGGTGCAAGGTAATGGGAAGCTGTTACAGAGAAAGATGTATAGGTTTATAGACAAGAGGTAAATGTGGGGGCCTTAACTTTGTTAAAATATTTGATTTATAAATTATAATGATAAGTATACACACATACAGTGGTTTGTAGCAATTATGAAAAAAATGTCAACAATGAAAATTTCTGCAGTGTAGTTACATAGATCAGTATCACATTATTTTTAAAACTTTTTCATACTTTTAAAGGTACAAATCCTTTGTACACTAAAAAAAATAAGGGGGAAAAACACATTTCCATACACACCATAGGGTTTAAGGTATTCTCTGTTGATGTGTTTTCCTTAATAGGAAGCATATCTCTGGTAAGCCAATGGCCAATCAAGGAGAAGCTAGAGTAGATGTCAGTGGAGTTTCAGGTTCTGGGAAGAAATCCAGAGGAAGATGGAATGAGCAGGTAAGATCTGAAATCTGAGGGTTATAATCCCAGTTCTTTCCCTTTCATAATAGACAGGAGCCAAACCATAGCTGATGTGTAGTGTGATTGAAAAGACAACCTTCAAGAAAAGACTGTATATAAGAAGATGAACTTTGAATATGCCCTCTAGTCTTATATCTCTTCATCTCTTTACTTCCTTATACTGAAAGCCACATAGGGAAAGAAAAACATAGGGCCTGTTTTTCCTGTGTATTATACCTGAAAGAAATCCATCAAACCTTTCCCAAATATTCAGTATGTTTTAAACACTTTACTTAGAAGTTAGGATAGAAAGTTGAATATTAAAATGGCCACTGTGTAGGAAACACTTTCAAGAGATATATGGCCACCAAAACTCAAACAATAGCAACAACAACATATTGTGTTAACACTCATATAAGTAGGGGTGATATTAAAACCATTTAACCAGCCAAACAGAATGTGCACAGACCCCTCAGAATGTACACCCTGACCAATGAAAATGAGTACATGCCTTAAAAAATGAACGTTTACTATTCTGAAGCAGGAAGGATCATTCTTGCATCAAGGAGTACCTGTGTTTTAAAGACATTTTTGACAGGTAGTGTAGTTGGCAGTAGTCTATTAGTTTTGTTTTCTATTTCACTTTTTACTTCCTCTTTTTTTCTCCCAGAGAGTAAGAGAAGTGTTATGTGCTACATCACAACAACTACAATGCTTTTAAGTGCTCAGAAACAACACTACCAAAAATCAAAGTGAGTAACAGAGGTCATCTGAACTGTGTCATGGAAACAGGAATAAAAGCCAGTGCTATGGAGTCATATCCATGGTGGATAATCAGTGAAGCTTGGTTGTGGAAGTGATGTTTGAGTTAATCTTGAAAGATGGGTCACCTTAAAGATAGATATGGGGATGGATGAGAGTAAGTTCAAGGCACTGTGTTGGAAAAAATAGTGTAGCAATGCACCAAAGCATGAAAATTCAAGGACTGTATTTTCATTTTGCAGTTCTCAAGTGACTAGTGTTTTGAGGTTCATCAGCGAACAACATGAAGAAGCCTGCCTAGTCAAATTACATTCTAGCAGGGAATGTGGAGTAGTCCGAATTGGTTGGATGCCATTAGACTGGAAGAGTAAACCAGTGGCAGATGGGCTTTAACTTTTCACCAATGGCCAGCAGTTGAACGGTTCTCCCTCCACTAAGGAGTCTGGCACATTGGGCATAGCCTGGGAATGACACATTCTGGAACTGCCTCGCACAAGACCACAGGGGTCTGCTTTCTGGATGTGTGTTTGTGTTTTGCCCAAGAGGAGTGACCCACTGAAAAATTCCTTGCTAATTTAGAGATAGTAGTACCATGGAAAAGAGCTCTGAAATGGAATTAAGGACTTGGTGTGACCCTTGACTTTACCCCTACCTAGCTTTGTGAACTTGGCCATGCATGTGACCTCTCAAAGCCTCAGCTTTCTTATCTATAAACTATATAACCAATAATATTTGCTCCACCTATTACATAGGATTGTAGAAGTCAAAAGAGACAATTTATATGAAATTTCCTAGAAAACTTTGAATCAGTGTATATGAAGAATAGAAAGATTTCAAATTTATTTATGTAATCAATCATAAGGTCCTTTACCAGATTTTCTTTACCTTTGTTTTTCTTGATTTTATGTATATATTTATATATAAATATAAACATATATGTATATACACATATGCATATATATGATTACATATAATTTCTGCTTTATTTATTTATTTATTTATTTATCCCCCCTGAGATATTAAACAAGGGTGCTTCACCTGGGAGAGGCATGATATGGAGGGATATTGCCCTGGAAAATACCTGCGCCTGTTGCACAATTCTGTGCTTTTATCCCAGAAATTCCCACAGCTTTCCTCTAAATGATGTTAATTCTTTCGGCCTCGTAATTTTAGTTATATAATGTCAGTATGCAGCCCTGTGGTCTTCCTCAAGTGGTGGCTACCTCATGTAGAACTATACACTTCTAGAATACTCATGGTAGAAAAACACTTAGAGCTCTACTCCTCTATTAGGGATAGAAAAGAATAAGACCTACCTGTGTGGTCTAAGGATTCCTGGAGCTCAAGCAGAGGGATGACTAGAACCTGAGCTCTGTACTCTAGAGTCCTTGTAGTCCAGCTCCTCTTATTTTTACCCCTGGCATCTCCTCATCATCTCAGATTTGGATTCCTGATGCATCTGAACTAGAAGTGGAAAAGAAAACCTAATGTCTTCCTTCCAAATTCTGGGAGGGTCTTCCTCAGAGAAAGTCCTCCTGCAAAATTTTGAAACTCAAACTAGGAGTTTTTTAAGCTGGTAGGTTCCTATGTCACCTATGACAGACACATAGCAGTTTTTTCATAATAAATAAAGAATAAAATAAGATAAAATAAATGCCTAGAGACCATTAACTATGCTTTAGGCTTTCTAGATTTTTTTTTGGTAAAGCTTATTTACTTATTTTGAGAGAAAGAGAGAGAGCACACACAAGCAGAGGAGGGGCAGAGAGAAGGAGAGACAAAATCCCAGCCAGGCTCCGCACCCTCACTGCAGAGCCTGATGCCAATGCAGGGCTCAAATTCAGGAACCTTGAGATCATGACCTGAGCTGAGATCAAGAGTTGGACACTTAATCAACTTGCCATCCAGGCGCCCCTGCTTCAGGGTTTTAAAAATAATGCTTTGCAGGTATTAACTCATCTAATTCTCACAACAAAGTTACAAGGTACCACACTACCCACATTTTACATGAGGCTCTCTAGGCAAAGAGAAGTTGAGTAGCTTTGCCTGAGTCACCAGCTGGCTGTGGGGACATAGAGGGTCATACAGCACAGATAAGTTCTCATTCATATTTCCTACACACACACTTCAATGCAGACACTGGTTTGCCATAGTGTGGGAGAGGTGATACATCCTCACAACAGTCCGGCATTCCATGGCTTCAGAGATTGTCTGGCTGGGAAGGACACCTGCCTCAGTTTCTCTAGGAGATGATAGCCTTAAAGTAAGAATCATGACATCCTCTCATCAAGGAGCACCTAGATTTTTCAAAAGGAATTTTTGGTAGACAGGACATGGAACTGACTATAAATTTTTTTTTCCTTAAAAAATTTTGTGTAAGCGGAGAAATTGTTAATCCTTAATCCAAGCACTCCAGTGAATATCCTTTTTTCATAGTCAAAACCAAAACCTCCCCCCTCCCCCAGAAAAAAATCAAGATCAAAGCAAGAGCCAGAGCCGGTAAGAGGTGTTTTGCACCATGAGTGTAAAAGCCACAATTGGTTCCAACACTCCTGGAGTGTGACTTCCAGAAAGTGCTTTTGGCCAGGAGTGTTTGTGGCTAAACAAAAGCATGGGAGTGGGGAAACTGTAAAGGCAATACAGAGGGAGAGAAAGACCCATTTTCAGGCAGAACTCAGAGTATTCATTGCCGTGTTTCATTGAGAAAATGGATCAAAACGAGTAAGAACAAGGGTTTCGCTTTGACAGGGGAAAGAGACCTCTTCTAAGCAGAGGTTGTGTTGTGTTGCACTAAAAGTAGGAAAGAAAGGTTGGGACAAACAGTTCTTCCTTGTTATGTGCTAGTTGGATGCAGCCTTGCTGTGAAGTGTGGAGTCCTATTTCTTGCCTGGACTTCAGTTTCCTCCTCCAGGAAACGAGGAAATTAGACCAGATGATCCCTGAATTTCTTTTGGTCTGTACCTCTACTATCATAGTCCTATGTCTTTCTCCACCCTGAGTTTTCCACAATGTTTTGCAACAGACCAGAGAGTATCAAGGATAAGCTGAGCAACCCTTTGGGCAGGAATCACCAAGGGAACCATCAGCACCAAAGCCCATGTGCCACCTCTGTGCAGACCTTTGCTGATCTCAGCCTGTCATGCTTGATTCTCATACCTTAGCAAAGTTCTTCCCTCTGATTCTCTCACCACGAAGGCACATGACCCATTCAGCCTGAGGAAGAGAGCCTGGTGTTACACCAGAGTGCCATGGAAATAATCGGATGGCGTTCATAAGAAAATAGTCTCTCAGCCAAGAGACAGGGGAGCTCTTTTCCTCAGGAAAGGAAAAAATGCATTATAATCATGGGAGAGATGCAGACATTCACTCCTCCTGCCACCCTCACCAAGGGAGGTCAAAGTGCTACAGAGGTTGTGAGGATGAGCAAAGACTGCAGTATTGTACTCCAGGACAAGAAGCAATGAGGCTGAGGAGATGAAAGATGGAGGGGAGAGGCAGCCAAGCTACATTCTCATGAATAGGATATTATATGAGGGAAGAAAAAGACCAGTATACAAAAGCACAGAACTCCCATTGATTACTGAATCTTCACTGAACACTAGCCAGCCAGGGGACACCATGAGGCCTTCTGTTGAGTCCTAGAAATGCTACATTTAGATATGACTTCCTGTCCTGCATGTGACTATTAAAGTTATCACAGGTCTGAAGGTAGGGGTCAATACAAATGAGGTGGCAGGTAACTGCCTCCAAGGAATGGCTTGAAGTTCTTGACAAAGTACAAATAACCCTGGAGCCATCTCCACTGCAGAGGGAATCACCACTCTTCTGGGAACATCAGTTGTGCACAGAGAATGAAATACCATGTGGTCTTTGGTAGCGAAGAAAGGGAGATAGGCAAAGAAATGGGAATATTCCAAAAATAACTTTCACATCACTTTGTTGAGTTTGTGTTGCTTATGAGTAAATCAGGTAGGGTGAAAGACTTGAGGGTCCCTGAAAAAAAACAAAAGACAAAGGGAAAGGATAGGACCCTGTCCCAGAAAGAGTAAAAGAAAAAGCTACACACACACACACACACACACACACACACACACACACACACACACTTCCCAGTGGCCTGAGAATCACCCTGAATACCAGGTGTTAGAAATATACTTCTGAGGACTTTCTCCTGCCTGGGTGAGTTCCACAAAAGTGAATTTCCTAGAACATTATTTTAAAAGAATATTGGATATTTACAAATACCAGGATTTGTTTTAATATACCAAACACACTGGTACCTTGATGCCACTCCAATTTCAGAATCCTTGAGCACAGATGTTCTGAACATATCCAAAATGTGTTTGGCAGGAGGCCCTGTGGAATGACACAGCAGAATTTCTATTTATTTCACAGCCCAGAATCTGACAATGGGTTGATCTTTATGTTCTCTTTCTTTTTAATCTCTTTTAAAATCCAGGCTTTTCTGAACTCTAGGCATTGTGAGTGCTTTCAAGTGCTTTCTCTAACTTTTAGGAAGGTATTGATTACTTAAGGAAAAATTAGATACAGCTTGATGCAGACCTAGCTGAAAAATGGAAGGATCAACATATAAAAGGTAGTAACTAGAGTTCAGAGATTAAAAAAAAAACCATTATTCCAAATTATAATTTCTTTTACAGACAAAATTGTGGTATTCCCCAAATTCTAGAGCAAATGTCAGATGAATTAAAGTACCATTAAATTCTTAATATACTATCTGCTGTTTCCTATGCAAAGTTCTCTTTGCTAGAAATTTCTTCCTGTCTCTTGGATTTCAGGATGTAACTTTTACTCGACTTACAAAATACTACACCTCCAAGGGCCTAGAGCTAGAATTCTGATCACAATTGCAAAGGAGAAATCTACCTGCCAGTACTTGTCACCCACTTGGCATATGGATTTAGGATCAGTGTGTGGAATTACAAAGCTCATAAATTTCAAGTGCACACCCAGCACTGACTCTAAAACCTATACTTTAAACTTATGAACTATTCTTATCCTATATGTGTGTATATGTGTGTATATGTATACACTATGTATATAATATATACATTAACATATATATTAAGTGACTATAATTTTCTTAAAACTATAACCTCATCTCTACTTTGGCAGAGTTGTTTCAGGACATCCTTCAGCTCTCTCTAATGGATATTACTGAAATATGTGCCAGGGGTTCACAGCCCTCAGATTACAGATGCTGAAGCTGAGGTGCAGAAAATTAAGCACCTGGCCCCAGTCACAAGACTTATTTTAGCACAGTGTTCTTTCCATCCCATCTCTTTGTATTCCCATGAAAATCTATATATCTGTGTAGCCATTTTTTTAAATGTTCATTTTTGAAAGCAAGCACAGCAAAGGAAGGGCAGAGAGAGAGAGAGGTACAGTTAATCTGAAGCAGGCCCTGTGTTGACAGCAGAGATCCCGCTGTAGGCTTGAAGTCATGAACCACAAGATCATGACTTGAGCCAAAGTTGGATGCTCAACCGACTGAGCCACCCAGGTGCCCCTGCATATAACCATTTCTGGTATGAGTCTGAAGCACCAGGGGAAAAGATAATGTCAATCAAGATCAGAAAAATAATAATGGACACTACAGCATTTTTGGGTACAAAGAGGATGCTGGAAAATCTAAACTTAAGGCTGGAAGTCTCTTATGTTCTAGTTTATCTAGTAAGAGAACTATACAATGTGAACAAGAAGGAGTAGTTGAAGAGAAAATGTCAGTCTGTGGGTGCCCTGACTCAAGATTAAGAGTATCTCCCTTGAGTCAGGAAGGCTTAACTGTGTATTCACCACTAATGTGTAGCCCTTTATTCTCTACTTTTATTTTGCTGTCAGAAGTGCCTTGAGTACCAACTGGGATACCTGGGCTACCTTCCTAAATAATCCAAACAGTACACGCCAAAGCAGAAATATGGTCCCCGAGCCTCAGAAGCCCTATGCAAATTTTAGATAAATCAAAAAAGCTTAATTGACATTAAGTCTTTCTTGTCCTGTAATTATTAACATTAGGTAAGTTATTTGAGTAACTAACATCATAGCAGGAATAAAATGTCATTGACCATTATTATCTGAGTCTAATTCTTTGAAAATATTTTAGTAATTTTATGAATGAAATACAGAAGAATAAAGGCAGAATGAAAAATGTCAGAATTTTAAAAAAGAATTTCAGTACAGTAAAACTAAATTGTTGTTTTCATGATTTTAGTAGTACATATACACAAAATGGGACAGATCTTTTGAGTGAACTTAAATGCTCATTGACTATTATGCAATGTGAGACAAATGTCTCGTAAATATTGTTTCAAATAAGTCTGATACATTCTAGCTTATTTTTGCTTCTAATTGTTCATCTTGCATCTGTATTATCAAAATGCAATCCTTGAAAAATTTTGGAGTAGTTGTTGGCTCATGATTTTGTTGAAGAGAGGATGACCATGTTGTTTGTTCCAGAATTGCAACACATTTTTATTTTTACATTTATAGAATTGCTTTTTTAAAGTAGGTTGTTTTTGCATGTAGAAACACCAACTGGAATGATCGATTCAATGAATTACATTTCTACATCACCTGGTTTTTTTCCAATTACCTCTTATACACATATGACTGCAGCATTTGTCCATTTATGAAGCAAATTGGGTAAATTTTGGTGAACAAGAATTATTAAAGAATACTGACTTATGCCTTTTTAGAAAAACAGGATAGTCAAGTTCTTGTCACCAAAATTTATATGGATAAATTCTACTTGTTGAATTAACTATATGAGTGCCATATATCCTTCATATCCCTTCATATTGCCCAACCATTGAGCCTTTTGTTTGAGAAAATTCATTTAGGAAATCACACATAAAATCTCAGTCTGACATTTAACTTAATCAACCTCGCCATCATCATTAGTGTCCAAAGTGGCACTGTCTCTTTATCTTTATTCATCTTTATTTATCATCTTTATTTATCTTTATTCATCTCCTGAGTTAGTAATTTTGAAATATATTTTATGTCAATTTTAATTTCTTTGAATTGTGGGGAGAAAATTAAAGATTATGAATTCTTATGAAAAACTAAAATCATGGGGCACCTGGGTGGCTCAGTCGGTTAAGTGTCTGACTTAAGCTCAGGTCATGATCTCACAGTCCGTGGGTTTGAGCCCTGCATTGGGCTCTGTTCTGACAGTTCAGAGCGTAGAGCCTGCTTCAAATTCTGTGTCTCCCTCTCTCTGCCCCTTCCCTGCTCACTCTCTGTCTCTCTCTCTAAAAATAAAATAAAGACATAAAAAATTTTAAAACTAAAACTAAAATCAGACGACAGAGATAAGACTACAAAGACCACTGTCCTTTCTTGAAAGATGATGTAATACTTTAGAACAACACAAAAAGAAAACTAGATAATTAGGCAACAGTAAATTTATCTCACTACCCTTCTGGGTTTCTTACTGCATCATCTTTCTGGGCCAGCTGTCCAATAGAATTGTAATGAAGGTCACTTGTATAATTTTATATGTTCTGATGGGCACATAAAATATAAAAAGAAACAGATAAAACTAATTTTAGTAACATGATTTAATCTATAGTAATATATTTTAACATGTAATCAATTTAAAAATGATCAATGTGCTATTTTACATTCTTTATTTTTATTAAGTCTCTGACATCTAATATGTATTTCACACTTACAGCACATCTCAATGTGAAATAGCCACATTTCAAGTGCTCAGCAATCACATGTAGCGAGTGTTAGCATGGTTTTGGACAATTCCACCATTCTTCCCTTTTTAAAAATTTTAGTCTTTTGTTTGTTGGCTCATTAAGATGGGAAAGTAAGAATAAAGCAATTCCTCCAATTGTAAAAAGAGAAAATGTCTCAAGATATGAAACAGCAAAATCACTAAATTTCCATACTGCATTTTAGATTTATATGATAATATAAATGCTATAATAATTGTAAGAAATACATTTTGTTTTTTAAGTAGTTTTGGAATTGTTAAAGTAACAATAAGAGAACATAAAACTGGGGAAAAAATGGGCCAAAGACTTTGACATATCTAAATAACGTATCTAAACAGACATACCTAAAAAAGATATACAGATGGACAATAAGCATACGAAGAGATGTTCCACAAGGTCATCAGGGAACCGCATACTAAAACAATGAGATACCACTGTGTACCTACTGGTCAAAATCCAGAACACTAACTTAAACGCCAAAGGCTGGCAAGGACATAAAGCAATCAGAACGCTCATTCATTGTTGATGGGAAGGCAAAATGGTACAGCCACTTTGGAAGACAGTTTGGCAGTTTCTTACAAAACTAAACATATTCTTACTAGCAATTCACTGATCATGCTGCTTGGCATTACCCAAATGAATTGAAAACTTCTGCCCATGCAGAAACTTGTGCACATATGTTTGCAGAGACTTTATTCACAATTGCCCAAACAGAAGTAACCAAGATGTCCTTCAGAAAGTGAAAGGACAAAAACTGGTACATCCAGACAATGGAATATTATTCAGCACTGAAATGAGCTACTAAACCATGAAAAGGCATGGAGGAAACTTAAACACAGATGACTAAGTGAAAGAAGTCCATCTGAAAAGACTACATGCTACATGATTCCAGCTATATAACATTCTGGAAGAGGCAAAACCATGGAGATTGTAAAAGGGTTGTCAGATAATAACAGTGGTTGCCAGGAGTTTTGGGGTGGGAGGAATTTCAGGGAAGTGAAACTACTCTGTATGATCCTATAATGGTGGATACATGTCCCTGTGTATTTGTCCAAAGCCATAGCAAATCAGCACCAAGTGAGAACCCTAAAGGAACCCATGGACTTTGGGTGATTATGATGTGTCAGTGCAGGTTCCTCATTGTAGCACATGGACCACTCTGGTGGTAAGAATGAGGGAGGCTGTCCGTGTGTGAGGTCATGGGAAAGCAATGCTATCCTCTCAATTTTATTATGAAATTAAACTACCCTAAAAAGTCTTAAAATGTTTCTATAAAGATTTTGTTTAGCACTACAGAAGACCTCTAAGAGACAATAAAAGCCACAAAGTAGAAATCTATATGAATGGCTAGAACTGCTCAAAAAAGTAAACAATTGATTCCAAGGTGCCTTAATAGCATATCAAGAATTAACCATTTTCCTTGCTTTTTATTTTTCTTTTCTTAGAAACACTGTATCAATCATTTCATTTGGGGAGGCTCTATCACCTAGATTTTAGGGAATAAGAATTTTTAACCTTTTGGTACCCTTAATTTAAGCTGAATCTGCTTTGCCTATATGAATATGCATATATATATAATGTGATTATATAAATAGGAAAACAAATTGACATTTTAAGTACTATATTATATACAATGTTATTTCCGTAGTTATTTATAAATCTAATGTATTAAATTGTTTTCATGCCATTTAGAACAAGATTTTTTATTTTAGTAAAAATCATTAAACCATTTTGATAGTAGATATTTTTTTGGCTGAACCAATGTATATAATTGAAAGGTGATATTAACACTGAGTTTAAAGGGGAACATGCCCAGAGTCCATCATTTGCAGTGCTCTTTCCACGTACAGACAGGTAATCTGCCTCCCTTCCCAACATTGCTGAGGTCAGTGCTATGGGAAAGTCACTAAATAGACATTAGGAATATCTGCAGGTTAGTTTTTGTTCCAAAGCAAACTCATTCTGACTTCAATCAAATAAAGTATTAAATCTGTGAGTATCTCATATACCAAATGAGGATATATTCCTGGCCTTTTCTACCTCATACATTGGCACACATAAGAAAATAGTAATTATTTGGTCTGAGATGAGAAACATCAATATTTGAACCTCTGTAATGTTTCTTCCAGTGTCTCTTTCCTCTTCCTCAATGATAAAAATAAAGTCAAAAGACAGCAGACACATACATGTACACGTACACAAACACACACAAACACACCCACCATTAACACCATTTCTCAATGCATTTTTATTTATTTTTTAAATTTTATTGCATGTCCTGGCAAACATAGGTGACTTGTAGATTTGCCTCTGGCTCACCAAAAGCCCATTACACAAAATACCAAAAGACAAGCAACCAAAGCTTAAAAAAAAGTATCACATCTATAAGAAAGAAACTTTCAAAAACATTAATAAAGCATATAAAACATTTGACACTTAGTTTTTGTACACTTATAAAAATAATAAAAAAAACACAACCTTTAACATTCAACATCCCACATACTGTATTTTAGGAGAATATCAAAAAAACAAGAGGTAAATGGATTTAATGAAGAAAGTTCTATTCTCCTTTTCTGTTTCTAATCACCTCCAAACAAAAACCTATCTACTCCTCAGCTAATTACATTGAGCTGAGGCCACCTGAACTCCATTAGGCCCACTCCCGCTTGTCTGTCCCTAATATTCTTTCACCTCTTATCCTAGCTACTCATAGACTCAAAGAGCAGAAGTTGCCACCGGGACATGAGACCAGTAGTTGTGCTTAGCCTTGGCTAGTGCCAAACACATGCTACAGTACAGGGATTTCTGAGTCCTTAGTGCTACCTGAAGAGTGCCGAAATAGCTCAGAAGTCCTCGGTCTGTTCAAACACTCAGGACATAGGGGAAGCTATTTCTCTCCTAGCATTGCCAATGCACAGCTTTTGTTCTTCCCCTTAGTAGGTTTTAAAAGCTGCGTACTTACTCCACAAATGAATAGTGCCCATAACCATTTATGCACAATAAAACTTTGAAATCAAGGACTCACTCTCTTTAACATACAAAATAAAAATAATAATAAAAAACAACTTTCCCATCCCCCTATCTTACAGTCATGACATTTACTTTCTTATTTGACATTGCTGTCTTACTAAATGGTGTTTCCATGAAAATATAAAAACAATAATAATAATAAAAAAAAGTTTCAACTGTGGTTCTGGAAAACCCACTATCCCAAGAAGAAAATAAAAATTGAAACACAAAGTATGCAATATCTCACACGAAACATATATACACTTTTCAGATGAAACTCATACATTATATTTTTGAGCCAGGTTAGCCCTTTTGCACTTTAAAACAAAAATGGAAGCTTATGCACACTCACAGCCCTTTACTAGAGTGCACAAAAGGATTTTAGAGCTCATTAGCATATGTACAAAATCTTTATTTTAGAGTTTGGAAAAAAAAAGTGTCTTTCTGAAAGATCTACAGGAATATTGTCATTTACACCTTTTCCCAAAGTCTGAAGACAATTCTCTGTTTATGTGGTTCAAGCAACACCTCCCTTGGAAGGCTTATCCCCTCATCTGTGGGGACATTTTTACGTCTATGACAGTCTAGAAGAGAGATGGACGGGAAATAGGATTCTCACAGTTATTTTCCAAGATAGTCAAACTCTTATTGATCAAAAATGAAAAGTTATATAGTGATGCAACTGATGTCACAGGAAAACTGAGCTCATAATTTTATGTTTTCCAAATCACTACTGTTTTAATCCTTGGAGAAAGAAAGATAAGCAAGCCTCTGCTTGCAGAATTTTACATAATTGGAGGATTTCCAAAAGAAACCTTTAACAAATAACATTATCTGTGTTTCAAAAGGTCTTCTAAGAATTTCAATTCATGGCTCACTGATTGCTTACAGTTTAGTGGAGATTCAGTATTTCTGTATGATTCTGGTTTTTCCTGGATATTCTTAATTGACATTATGACTTCAGTGTAAGAACCAGATAGATGGCATTCATTCCAATCAAATCAAACTTAATTCTAACAACGGTAGCAAATGTGTAATTGACTTAGTCAACCCAGTACTGAAACTTAGTTTTAAGGCTTCTGTAATGGCCATAAATGTTTTCCCAATAAATACTAAGAGGTAAGGCATCTGGTAGTAAATGTAAGCGGGACGATGATATACCCAGAAACATATCAGGTATTTTTGAACTGGTTGCGGTAGACTTTTTAAGAATTTTAGCCATGATGTATATTCCCCATTCCCAACCAAAAGCAAGAGAAGATACTAGTGTCAAACTTCTGTGACAGTCCGAACACGGATTTTTTTTCTTGTACTTGGACTAAATAACCCCAAAGTGAACTCCCATCACTAGTAGCCATGCGAGTAACATGAAGTATGCCAACATAGAGAGCCATGTATATATGCATACAGTCCCACCCATATAGTAAACAATGGTAAACACAACTGGATCCATCTAAGGGTTTGATGTGGCAATTGTTTAACATCAAAATAATCGAAGGGACATTTTTGTCACTCACATGTGCCGTCAAGCTCTAGATACCTATGACCAAACATGATACCCCTTGAAATAAAGGGTATAGATAAGCCATTCAAACAAGTAAATCAAAAAAAAAGTTGATAAGTGCAACTCAATTTCCTTTCCTTTAAATTACATTTAAACAAAATTCAATGCCCCCTCCCAAAAATATATACTATATATTTATATATTTATATATATAGTCTTAGACTATAAGGGTGAAAATGCTTTATAAAAGTCAATGAGAAATCTTTGCAGCTTAAGGAGACACCCACTGCTCTTTTGCTCACTCCCACCTAGCCATGATATCTTCAGTCCTGCAAGCAATAGATTTGAAGGCTTAAAGCCAGAATCAGAATCAGATGCCAGGTTGGACATTAAATCAATGGGAGCCTCTTACTTCTTCTTCCCTTAAGAAACCAGAGTGAGAAGAGGAAGGAGAAGAGCTAGGGAGAAGGCTTTGAAGGTCAAGCACTAGAGCCTTGTAGGGAGACAGACAGATGAGGAGAGGATGAGAAGAGTTCACAAGGTGATGCTCACTCCCCCTCTTCTTTGATGCGCTGTTGCTTGTTGCGACGAGCATCCATGTCGAAGTTGAAGTCATTCCACTCATCGCGGGGTGGGAAGGAGATGGTCTGGCGCAGGGTGAAGCGCACAGCGTCAATAACGCGCTCACCCCGGGTCTCACTGGAGCCCACGCTGACGGTAGAGGCACCACTTGGGGTCCTCAGGAGGTGGGGAGGGGAGGAGAAGTCGTGGAGCTGCCGGTGGTCCAGGATGCCCTTCCAGATGGCATGTCTGAATTGCTCAGGGATTTTTAGACTTGCCAAATCCTGTGTGATAGAGAAGGGAAGCAGGGAGATTTAGGACAAAGGGACATGCTGACAATTTAGTCCACGTCATTTTATCATTCCCCAGTGTTCTGAGGTAACTGTTTTGAATTCATGATATCTAAATTGGAAAATAAAATTCTCTGACAATCTTTGTCATTATATGTAACTAAGCAAAAGGCACAGTCTTGAGGTGCCATTTCTGCCTGTGGATAACACCCCACTTACTCTCTACTGGTCTGTCTTTTTACTGGCAAAGTAGGGATAGTTAGATCAGAGGGCAAAAATCCTAAAACAAAAACATAAGATAAAGGTACCATCTAATTCTTATCTACCTGGATCTGGTGACTAGAAGAGAGATATCAATGCAACATCACCACAGCTCAATGAGTAGATGAGAAAAAAAGTTTACTAATAGGTAATGAACACTCTTTATATACCAGGCACTGAACTAATTATTTTACATACATGATCTCATTTAATGGTCAGACTAGAGGTAAATACTAATGCACCTGCTTATAGGTCGGAAAGCAGAAATTCAGAGAGGTTAAATTGGAAGTTACACAACTAAGTAAATGAAATGGGGACTCAGGACAGCTTTCAAGCCTAAAACTGCCCTAATGGCCAGAAGATCTCTTGGTGTTTGGATAAACCAGGGTGCCCAAATGCAGAGTATGCATCCATGCTCTATAAATGGGGGTAGAGGGTATTACAAATATGCTCAAGCTTACCTATCTGTGGTGACATCTCTTATATTTATCTGCATTATCTCTTTATTAACTTGTTTCAGTGATGGCTCTCTATTATTTCTTTTTTTTTTTTTTATGGAGCAGCATGGTGGGTAGAAAGAACAGTGTGTTTAGGGTAAGATGACCTTGACAGAGGTTCTTATTCTGTCACTGAATGGCTCTAGACTTTCATCAAGTCACTGTTTCCCTACTGGCCTCAGTTTCCTCATTGATAAAATGGGATCAAATTCCTTTTTACATCAACACACATTGTGGGCTCACATGTGATTATGGATGTGGAAGTATTTGGCCAATTATAAGGCACACTATCTAAGTCTTAATGATTTGCATTATTACCATATTAAATTATTACTAACCCATCCTGGCATCTTAGAGGGGATACTTAAGAAAACTCCCAAATGGAACCACATTCTTTTTCCAGAAAGGGATGCCAAATGACTCAGACAGGTATTGAAAGACAAGGTGGAAAAGAAGATTCTGTTTCCAGTAATGAGATGGAAGAAGCTGAGGCAAGGAGGAAGAAATGAGATAGCTTCTCAATTGTTCCCAGTTTGGAAGTTTGTAGTATGGGCACTCTGATTTCCCATTCTGGCAGAATACACCATAAAGAAGGCAATCCGCATGGGGATGAATAAGTATAACTCTTTATCTTCTGTAACTCTCAATAAGACCCTAACTCTGTAAACTGGACTCCTAAGTCTTCACGATTCTCTGGATAGATTTTAATTATGACAGGTAAGGAAGCTGTAGTCCAGAGACTGGCACAAGACCTAACCAACACCAACAAAGATGGACTTGTGGAGAACATATGCAGATCCTAATAGCCAAGGAAGCATCCTGACATATTCCCCAGTGAGGACAGGGAACAAGTGGATGGCATAATTCTAAAAAAAAAAAATGGGAAGGGACAAATTCCCTGTTCTATCATGTAGAACTGTCAAAGAAACAGCAACTCTCTTTTCCTCAATGGATGGGCATCATTGTAAAATTACTGGAAACCTGTTGAAACTTACTACTAAAGCTTTCTCTATAGTTTGCACTTATAGTGTACTCCATCAGGGAACAGCAGCCAGAGTGATGTGTAGGGTGGACAGGGCTGGGCACAGGGGTGGTGCAGCATATACCGGTCATCACAAGGGCTGGGGCATCCTCGTGCTGCAGGGACATCTCTAGCATCGGTGCTCAAGGAGGGGAAAGAAGAGATCCCAACTACACCAGCAGCAGTAGAAGCAGAGAGTATCTTCTTCCACTAGTGCAGAGGGCCCTCTGGAAACTGGAAGAGAGGATAGTAAACCCCAAAGAGAGCAGCATGAAGAGAAGCCTGGAAGGAAAATCAGATTGCTGTAAGCCAGAACAATGCAAGCTCCCATGTGAGCAGTTCAAGAAGTGGTGTAGGAAGTGCACGTGTGCACATGCAAACACACACACACACACACACACACACACACACACACACACACATCCCTTTCCATCAGCTTGCTCCAAAAGACAAAGAGTATCAAAGCCAGAGGGAGTGATTTTGAATGCAGTTTAATAAACTGAGGCTCAGAGAGGCAAAGTGTTAAACCAAAGTCTTATTATTCCTAAAAAGCATGGATGGTATTTGACCCATGACCAGTGATTTTTCTCAATGATCAGGGATGGCTTGGCCCTATTCTGATAGAATGGAAAATGAGGGAACATATAGTTCTGATTGAGAGGAATGGCTGAATCCTCCTTAACTTCCTACTTTAAGGAAAGGCAGAAGAAGCCAGTTAACAGCATTAAAGACCAGAAGCCTCCACCTTAGGACTCTATTCTTAGTTCTGTCATCAGCTCACCATGCAAATGATTATATTGTTGTCTCTCCATGATTTAAAGTGAGGATAATATCATCTGATTCCTGCTAGCTTCCCTGGGGTATCATACTGATTAATGAAAATATATAAAAAGTTCTCTGAATTCTTTCAAGATTACAAATTTCTTGGAGGTGGGAATTAGGTGGTAATTCTCTTTCCCATTATGAATATAGTATGTTTGTAATAGACAATTACTGGCTGATCAGACAAACCAAGGAAGACTGACCACTAAACTTGTCATGTATGTACACTAAGGTCTGGGAATCTCTAATACGGCAATGGTTTCCACCAAATTTGGGGACTGAGGATATGATAACAAATTTTAAAACCGAGGGGAACTGAACTATGAGGTGGATGTCACCAGTGGGAGGAAATAAGAAAAAAACTCAAGAGAAAAGTCTAACAGTTACTTACATCCATGGAGTAATGCTCAATCTGATAGATGGTGGTCAGCCCCTGGGTCGTGAAATAGTCCAGACATGATGAACAGCCCAACCTCGCTAAGAAACTGCAGAGGGAGGAGGGAAGAGGAAGGAGGAAACAGAAACAGAAAGTTCACCCCAACTGCATTGGCGAGATAAAGGAAAATCCAACATTATTGCCCTGGGATGCCCTACAGGAGAGACTAGGGGCAGATGAAACATACGGAGGCCTTGGAATTGAGGTTTGGGGATGGTTAATGACTTGAACTTTATATCTATAGAAATTAAAATCAACTCAGAAGATTCCTGAAGAGCAGTGATTGCCAAAAGGTGATTGGTGGAATTCTAGGGGTTCTGTGTAGATAAGTGCCTTACGAGCCATTGCAGGGGGGTGAAAGGAAGGAGCCCAGTGGTCAGGTTCCCAGCGCTCTTGCCTCCTGCCTCTTCACTTCAAAAAGAGCATCTGTACTTGAATTGCGTTGTCTTTGGGGTTTTAGAGAGTCGTTCATGTGGCTAAGAAAAATTGGAGGCTACTCTACTAGGAAATCTTTCATGCATTCTGATTTATGTCCTCCTTAGAATACAGACCCCTCCTTTCTGGTGCTGGTCTCAGAATGGTGATGCCACCATCACAGAGCCACAGGTGGGGTGGCATGAACCACATGCCTTGCCATCTCTCTGACACTGCTTAGGATTGTCGCATCAATCACATGGGATCAACACACATTGTTCTGACAGCCAAATGAAAGGGTCATTCTGCACATGAAGCAGGGGCAGACAATATGCACTAGGTGTGGATTGGCACTCACTCTTCACCTCTGTGGGAAAAGATCTATCAGGCTTCACACATTTCTTTCTTGTGGCTATCTGAACCTCCTTGCCTTGAACGGTCCTGCTTTGCATATGGCAAAGCAGCACTGGCCATCGGCTTCTTGAAAGACCCTGTCATCTTTGCATTAAAACATTAAAACTTTATGGACATCCCACTCCAACATAACGAGGCCATGGTGGCTGAGAGCTAAGAGTCCTGGAGAATGGGAAAGGGAGCGAGATAGCAAGTTTACTGCCCTTCTTGGATCCCCAGCCCTGAGCACCACTTTGAAGGCCACAACTGACCATATAAAACTGTGAGGGAGGAGGAAGAGGGTAAGTGAAGATGAGGGGAAACAGGCATGACAAGCGATATGCCTATAAACTCACATTTTCACTTTTCCCTATATGGATTAGTGTGCTTTTCCTTGATTAAACACTGCTGACCACTCCACAGATCAGCGATGACGGTGCTGAACATCCACAATAGGAAGGGCTGCTCTCTTTATTCCCCAACTGTGTAATGAACTCTGAGAGTGTCCGCCCTCCACCACCCAGAGTTGCTGAGGACAGGCCCCCGGGGGCACATGGCGTGGACTCACCTGACAAGGCTGCAATCTGTGGGGTACGGAGGTGGGGGAGTGCAGTGGGAGGTGGATGGCATGGAGAGTGGGGGAGGGAGGGCCTGGGTGGGGCTGAGTCCATTCATGTCTCCAGCCATTGGCATGTGGGTGCCCATCATAGGAACTGAACAGAAGCAGGAGGAACAGAGAGGGTTACTGCCATCATCAGTACCAGCTTCCCAGTGGTCCATCTTGCCTGGCTTAATGTTACCAGGGGCCTAATTCACCTGCCTTACTTTTCAGTCTTCTCTCTCACTGTACCCCTTAAGCACTCTATGTCTCATCCAACAGAACAAAACATTCACCAAACTCCAAACTAATTACACACTGCTTGACCTCTGCACAAGCTCTTAGGACAATTTCCCCCTACTTCTTTCTCTACTTCTAACGGTCTGTCCAACCACACATTACTCCTGAGGTTAATCTACTCCTCTTTGCATTTGCCTTCACGGATTATATTTCTGTCTCCCTCGCTAGCCTAACTCCTTAAGCAGGGACATTAGACCTCGTACATGTCTTGATCCCCACAGGCCCTAGCACATTGCCCGGCAGAGATCATGTGCTGAGTAAACTGAGGTTCAGTGAACAAATAAACAGATCTGTGAATGAGAATGACCTCTGGAATGTTTGTTTGGGGACTGGAGGATTTATTGCAGTATTTGAGAACCATAAGCCTATTAAGCAAGAATGAAATAAAAGGTTCCAGCTCTTTCTTATGGTCCATTTCTGGATTGTATTCAGAGACACTAGCAACACTGATTGGTTTTTTACTAACCTACAAACTGGAAACATCCACCTATAGAGAAGAAAAGCTTAATATGGACAATATTTATGAATCAAATTTTGTCTTCAGGTCAAAAACAAAGAACATATCTACAAAAAGATTAATGCAATTTGTTTTTATTTTAGTGAATAGCAATAGCCTCAAAAGGAAAGGCCTCTGCCACTAACTAGCTCTCTAAAGAGCATAGGTTTATTTTATCCTATCACTTTCCCCTCTGACTTTGCTGATGAAAACAAAAAAAAAACTGTAAAGTATAAAGAAAAAATAGGCAAACTATAAATTACACAAACACGAAGGAACAAACAGACTCTAAGATGTCACAAGAGAGAAAATATAGTAAAAAAAATAAATAAAGGCACGTTTTCCTTTTACTGTCAGAGTAGCAGACCTGTACCTGTCTGGGGTGAGGTTTGGAGCCTTAGGATGAATTTATCACAAGTGAGACAGCAGTTTGGTTCTAAAATCTTTGTTACCAAGCCAGGCATCCATACCACTTACAGCTCTATCTCATTTAAACCTGAATGGTTGCTATCAGACCACAGAGAGTCACAATTGTAGCTTCCTTCAACTTTACAAAAAAAAAAAAAAAAAACAAAAAGAAAAACAAAACGAAACCCACAAAAACCCTAGTGTCTTCAAGGTAATACTGAAATGCAGGTTTATAGGCTTGATCAGAATAATGAAGGATTTCAAAGGACAGACTGAGGCATTATTTTATGAGGGGCACTATAGGAGACTTGTATAGTGTTTAGGCTTCTGCATCCTTATTATATATACATCCTTCTGCATTTTTATCGTCCCTTTGATTTTCTCTAGTTTGGATATCCACTTTGCTAGATTTGGTTCTAGTGGATAATTCCATTTACTGCAAAGCTGTATAGCAATCATCACGCATTTGGAGGCCCAATTTTCACATTGCCTCTCACATTTATACTTAGTTGATGTGAGTAATCTGTGGGTGAATAAGTAAAAGGGAGACTCCTTTCTCTATGTCAATTCCTTAATGACTGTATATAGGACAGAGTAGACAAAATGAGAAGGCCAAGATCACAGGTACACACAATCATAAGATGTTAGCAGAGGGATATTCTTATGAATGGAAACTGAGCTTTTTAGCAGAGAGGTGACTTGTCCAAAGTTGCACAGCTAGCACTGCCATAGAGTCCAGATGACAATCTCTCTCTCTCTAGACTTTAAGTCTACCACACCATGCTACTTCCCACGTGTTGGATATATTTCCTTTTTACTATCTCAAAGGATGTAGGAGGTGGGTCCCCAACCAGGTTGACAGGAAGTGCATGGTTGTTTTCACAGAGTCTTTTCCCTGCTGAAGGAACAGCCTCCTCTGTCTCTACCAATGTGCTTTGTAATGAACCATATACTCTGAAAGCGATGAAAAGTTCACCATGAAGAACTTAAGCCATTAGACTGTGATCTGTTCTGTCCCACTGTGCCATTCCTCAGCTTAAGAGCAAGCCTCTCTCCCACCCCAGAATGCAGTCCTCCTCTGCACTAGCCCTGCGGACCCTTATGGCACAGCTAAAGGGAGATGCTCTTACTGTTGGCTCCCATGCCATCAGGAATGGTGGTAGGAGTGAGGGCGTTGCGCTGCTGAGGGTTGATGAGCTGGCTCACAGAAGGTAGCTTGTTCATGCTGTTCATTTTGTTGAGAGGTGGAGAGCTGTTACCGTATGAAGACTGAGACTGCATGGAGGTCCTGGGAACACAAACATGGCAATGATGGTGAGCAGGTGACACTGAACAGGGCGGACTGGTCAGATCCCGTAGGTCTCAAACTGAAATGTGGCCTCGAACTACACATTTGTGAAAATATCCCTCCAGAACCTATGACAAGAAGTTATTTGTTGCCATCTGAGAATTGTTTTTCAACTAGGGAGAGATTGCAATGCTATCATCAAGTCATATTTCTCCTGAATTTATAGACTACAGAGTTGCATATCTTCTTAAAGAACCTCTTTGGTGAGAGAAAAAATAACTGCATCTTCTTTTTACCTCTATTATATTTTTTCTCCATTTCTTTGCACTCTCTGGGCCTTCAACAAGTTTGAAAGTCAATAAGGCAATAGAAGTCAGTGAAGACCCAAAGGCTTAGGAAAGACGTGAAGATGCCAATTTCAAATTGCAATGGAGGCCCATTGTAGGTAGCTTCCTAGGCCAGATGGGATATACAGAAAATAACTACAAAGACAATCAAAGCAAGAATTTGGCAACACACCCTGCTGTAATGCAGAGGCCCCAACATGGAAATGTGCTTTCTCAGCTTAGGTGTTCATGGGCCATGAGAAGCCATGGGGATGCCAACAGCCTCTCTACACAGGAGAAGCCTGGAGCCCAAACAACTCTTCTGTTGATTTTTGACAAGTCTCATAGGAGACAAAGACCAACAAAAAATGTCCATTTAGCATAACTTCAATTTGGAAATTTACTGGGATTGGCTTTTCATTCTATACATCATATTACGTATGATACTCCCTACCTGACTGTCATTCCTCACTTTTTCTCTGATTACAGAACTAGCAATATCTGTGACCATCAGAGCAGGATATAGCATCAGAAAACCAAAGTTTAAGACTTCCTCTAGCATATATTAGAATTTATAAGTCCTTATGTGGGCCACCAAACATCTTTGCTTTTGTTTTCTCTCAAGAAAACTATACAAATTAAATACATACACGCTTGCTCAAATTGGATGCTAGAGGTAGAAAAATAGTAAGAAACAGTCCCATCTGTGAGAAGCTCATATAGTAGTGAATACACGGGGATAATAATCCAACCTACCTTATAAGGCTGTGGTGGGAACTGGAAAAGAGAAGGTGAGGAAGAATTTTATAGGTTATATAGCATTTACAGTGAGTAATTATTATAACCACAGAATGAAGGTTAGGCTTAAGCATGTTTCGAAACTATGGTGGTAAAACTCCTCTTTTATAATCTTCAAACAAAGTACATTATTTTTTCCTGTTTGTCTCCTTCCTGCAGCCATATTTTTTATAGTAGAGAAGAGAGGGTAAAAAATGTTTCTTTATATTTTATTTTATATATACATGTATATAAAACTTTATCTCTCTCTATATATAACTCTCTATTATATACATAAATTATATATATTATTTATAAAGAGAGAAATTTTTGAGTATGTGTAATATTATATATATACATACACACACCTTTAGGAAAATAAATATATATTTATTTATATGTCCACCTATATATGGACACCTATATGTTCACCTTTAGGAATACACACACACACAATTTTGAAGGCTCTATAAATGTACCTAATTCCAAACATGTACAATAATGTTTGACAGAGTAATGAAAGGTGACTCTAGCACCTGAGTGCTATAGTAGTACTACCTTTGGTACATGAAGCCACCATTCTGCATTCTCCATTATTCCACAGAACAGGGAAGGCTCCATTCCTCATCTGTGAAGAGGCACAGCTAGAGGAATTCAAACAGCATGCTGTATGCCTGTTTGCATAAGTATGACAATGGCTGCACAATTAACACTTCAGCTGTGTTCTACAATTACTGAATTTATGGTAGAAGGGCATTGTTTTTTCTCTCTAGATCTTTTTAAGAACTCACATTTATAGTTCTATGTTGTATAAACAGGTCTTTACATAAGAAACCCTCCCAATTGCAAGGCACTTCAGGTTCCTTAGCTCTCCTTTACCAATTTTCCAAATGATTTTCACATCCCTCTGGGGGAGAACATGGTTGGCAGGGCATGGATGGGCAGAAATTATTATGCCTATTTTACATATGTGTAAATAAGAATAAACAGGCATGAGTCACACGTTACTAAACAGTGAGTTGAGAGGTCTCCTGGTTCCAACACCAAGAGTTTTTCTTTTATTCTGTGGTAACTTCCCAGAAATAAGACAGTAGTATGCATTACAGAATCAAGAAATGGGGGAAGTGTTAAGAGAAATGTGGGACACTGAGATACGGTAGGGGGCAAGGGACATAGCAAAGTCAGTTCCCCCAAGTATCATCATATCCATTCCATTCCTGTGTGGAAGGCTTGCATTAAGAGTTAGTGCTTTGGATATACTTAGGAACATTTGTAAATCCCTAACAAAGTTCAGAAATCCCAGGGCAAAGTGGCCAAGAGATGCTTTGCCAGGTGCTTCTTTTCCTATTTTTTTCCCACAACAAAGGACCTAAGAGTTGTTCAGACTCCAGAGGTAGGTTGGTCTTCTGTAGCCTAAATAGATCTCTCTCTATTTCTTTCAATGCTCCAAATAAGTCAAATATCAAGCAAGAGCTAATAGAACCATTGTTTGAACCATTAATGTCCAACTTTAGGAGAATAAAAATATTGTTCAAAGCTTTGCATTTTTCCTGGATGCTCTAGTATAATAAATGCCTTCTTCCAAATCCTATTACATTTCCCTTCTCTGTTTCTTTTTGAGGTCTTTATGTTTGGCCATTTTATTAGGTCATTTATTATGAGTAGCCTAAACTATTTTAGGAAGGTGGCTCAAAAGCCATAGATGAACAAAGAAGGAACATGAATTTTGAGTCAACCAAAACACCCAGGTTCATCTTCTAGATCTGACACAAATTAATTGATGTTGGATGTTATGCAAGTCTCTTGAGTCTTATTTTCTTTATCTATAGGACAGGTATTATACTCATTCTAGAAGAGCTGCTATGAAGACTAACATGGAATAATATGGAAACAGCCTAACAGTCCATCGATATATGAGTGGATATAGATTTGGCATTTATACAATGGCATATTACTCAGACATAAAAAAGAAGGAGATCTTGCCATTTGTGACAACATGAATGGACCTAGAGGGTATTATGCAGAGTGAAATAAGTCATATAGAAAAAAAACATTGTATGATTTTACTTATATGTGGAATCTAAAAGTAAAATAAATGAACAAACAAAACAAAATTAGATTCATAAGTAGATAGAACAAACTGGTAGTTGTCAGAGGGAACGAGGATTGGAGGAAGGAGCTAAGTAGGTGAAGGGGATTAATTTCCAGTTATAAGATAAATGTCACATGGATGCAAAGCACAGCATAGGGAACACAGTCAATAATACTGTAATAACTTCGTCCAGTGACAGATGGTGACTACACTTAATGTATATAAATGTCAAATCACTATGTTGTACCCCTGAAACTAATATGTCAACTATACTTCGATTTAAAAAATATTAGAGGGGCGCCTGAGTGGCTTAGTCAGTTGAGCATCTGAATTGTGATTTCGGCTCAGGTCATGATCCCAGAGTCATAGGATTGATCCCTACTTGGGTCTCTTTCCTGAGGGTAAAATTTGCTGAAGGTTCTCTCTCTTTCTCTCTCTCTCTGTCTCTCCTTCTGCCCCCTCTCCCTCACTCATGTACTCCCTCTCTTTATCAAACAACAACAATAATAATAGGTTTTTTTCTTTTAAGTTTATTTATTTTGAGAGAAAGAGTGAGCCCATGCATGCAAGAGGGGAGGGGCAGAGAGAAAGAAAGGGGGAGGGAGAGAATTCCAAGCAGGCTCTACACTGTCAGTGCAGAGCCCAACACAGTACTCGAGTCCATGAACCCTGAGATCATGACCTGAGCCAAAATCAAGATCATGGCCTGCCCAATAATAACAGATTTGTGAAACTAATTTAAAAAAAATAAATAAAATGTATTATATATTTTTTAATATTAAATTAGATTGTGTAAGAGCCCTGAACATTGTCCTGTAATTTGTAAGTACTCAAGAAACTTTGGTTCTTTTCACTCTTGCCCTCAGGACCAAATGTTTAATACTCTAGTGTGTGGTTAAGGGGATGAGAGGTATCAGTTTAATAATTAACAGGAGCACCTGAGTGGCTCAGTTGGTTAAACATCCATCTTCTGCTCAGGTCATGATCGTGCAGTTTGTGGGTTCGAGCCCCACATCAGGCTCTGTGCTGACAGCTCAGAGCCTGGAGCCTGCTTCAGATTCTGTGTCTCCCTCTTTCTCTGTCCCTTCCCTGCTCATGCTCTGTCTCTCACTGTTTCTCAATCATAAATAAGTTTTTAAAAAATAAAAAAAATAATTAACAGGAGAAGGTGGCAAGAATTTACTTGAACAAATTCAGGAATTAGAGTGAGTGGATACGTCGGGATAGAGTGCAAAAAAAGTCAGAAATTCTGATTGCCTTTCCTTTACTGTGGGAGAGAGTTTTACAGCCACAGGGAGCAAGGTCAGGGTAGTCTGTTTATTAAATTTTCAATGTTTGAGATACAATGAAATATAAGGAGTATTCTGATATGCTCTATGTGCTGTGGAAAAGGGAGAAAGGCTGAATAAATTTGTGACCAATTTACAGGTCTTAAAACATCACTTTTTCTTTTTCCTTTACACATATAATGTCACAGTCACTGTGTGGACAGTCCCAAGAATTACTGAGGAATCTGAAGAGAAGGAAAAAGTTTACAAAGACAATAGGATCTGTGACATGATGGGTTTCTTACCGTCCTCCATCCCCCCACCATGCGTGTGTGTGTGTGTGTGTGTGCTTGCACACACACACACACACACACACACCCCAAAACCCAGAAAAGTGGGAATGTAGCAATCCTCAGAAAAACAACCAGGCATAAGCCTCAGGCTGTTTTCTCTAGATTTTTGCAGGGATCCAACATAACAGAGATGTGCAAAGGCATGTTTCATGTAATTCTAGTTTTGAGGAGAAATTCTAGAAAAGTCAAGTCCTAGTTCTTAACTTTAACAACTCAGGCAACTGTGTATATTGCTAAGCATACAATTCAGTATCTTAGAGCTATAAGTGACCTTAATTCATCCATGATGAAAAACACAGGTTTCCTGACTACAAGCCTGGCACCTATATCCATGGTAAAGAGTCCAAATTCTTGAAAAGACAAATTCAAAGTCATCTTCTCAATCTTGATGGAAATACCTAGAATTCCACCAAAGGATTCTTTTTTTTTTTGCCTTAAATCTTTCATTATTGATTAAAAAGCAACTCTCCAGTATAAGTTGGTGATATCTGAGGGTAAATCTAGTTCAGCAAACTTGTTCTGTAGTGTAGAGTTTGAGAGGGGAAAGAGATAATGAAGATAAAACAAAACACCCCCTATGTGAAGAAGTTAAAAAAAAAAGGGAAGCCATGTAACATCAGAAAAGTAGGTGTTCCTCCTCAAAATTTTGCCCACCATTGCCCTGGCTGGAAACTTACCCTCCTGCTGGATAATCCGGCTTCTTCTTTTTTTTTTTTTTTACTTTTTTTTTTATTGTTTTATTTATTTTGGTACAAAGAGAGACAGAGCATGAGAGGGGGAGGGGCAGAGAGAGAGAAGGAAACACAGAACTGGAAGCAGGCTCCAGGCTCTGAGCTAGCTGTCAGCACAGAGCCTGATGCGGGGCTCGAACCCACAAATGTGAGATCTGACCTGAGCCAAAGTCGGAGGCTTAACCGACTGAGCCACCCAGGCACCCCTGGATAATCCGGCTTCTAAAGACAAAAGGTAGCATTGATTCTCTAGACAGATCAACTGACATTGCACCCTATTTTCCATTAGTTCAAATATATACATTTATATAAATATGTAAATATATGTAAATTTATATAAATTTATATACATGCATTAAAAACTTGCATAAAAATGGAGTGAAAGAAAAAAAACTTGTGAAAAAAAAGCAAATGTAAAAAAAAATCTAAGCATACTTGTTAACTGGAAAACTATTTGAAACGACCTTGCCAACTAATGAGCTCATCTGATTTTACTAACATACTTTTGTGTCAAATATAATTTTTTTAAGTATTTTTTCAAGCTACTCGATAACTTATTTTTATTCAGAACAAGTGTTTTTGAAGCTTTTAAAAACAATTATTCAAAGATTAGAACATAGCGTAATTTTAAAAAATTGGACAACTGGTTCTACTATAGATTTCTGGATAAAGATTTGCTAATGCTGATGTCACAGAAGCCGAAGTATTTAATAGATTGGGATGTGGATCTGGTTTAAGTTTGGCAATTTCAGATATAGCTCAAGAGTTGTTCAGAGAGGTAGACAAATTACATTAATATTGGACATTAAACATCCACAGGGCTAAAATATATCTCAAGTTGGTGTCAGCATTGAAACTTATTTTTAGAACTGAGGACCTTAGTACAGAGCATCTTAAATAAAAACACCAAATATTGACAGAAGTGGAGACAAACCAAAGAGACTGTTCAATTATTCTTGTTCACTTTTTTAAAATTTTTTTTTGTTAACATTTATTTATTATTGAGAAACAGAGAGAGACAGAGCATGAGCATGGGAGGGGCAGAGAGGCGGGGAGACACAGTATCTGAAGCAGGCTCCAGGCTCTGAGCGTTCAGAACAGAGCCTGATGCAGGGCTCGAACCCATGAACTGTGAGATCACGACCTGAGCCGAAGTCATACGCTCAACCGACTGAGCCACCCAGGTGCCCCAATTATTCTTGTTCTTTAAACTCACACCTGGAACTTCAAGCACTTATGTGAAATATTCTAGGAGTTAGGAATTAAATAGCAAGAGAGACAGAAAAAGAAGAACTGTAAGATGAACCAAGATGCAAAAGTTTATTGAAAATTAAAATCACACATCCATAAAGCAACAGCCTCAATAACAAGAAATCATAACTGTGATGACACAGACTAAAGGGCTGGTGACTTGGTGTGGGGAGAAGTGGGGGGAGATTTTTCAAGTCTTTTTACTATTCTTTTAAAACACATTTGTAAAATGGGAAGGAATAGATCCTTTAAACGTTTTTAGCCAAAAAAAAAAAAAAAACCCAAAAGGCAACTAGTCTTTCTATCTTTAAGTTTCAGACCAGGAGTGCTGATTTTCACTTGGATTGTCTACTTGGACATCACTTAAATAAAATGTAAGTGTCCTGGACAAAGGAGTTTGAACAGTATTAGCAACATGGCTAGTTTTGTGGAAGGACTGAGAGGTAGGGACTCCAATGAACAAATGAGTCATAGATTTAGTGAGAGGACTTTGACCTCCATTTTGCCCGTCAAAATACAATCTCTATCTGCCTGGCATAATCTTACTAAGGAGGTTTTACCCTCCTATTAAAATGACAAAATAGGTTTCTCTGCCTTGGGGTCTTAACAACAGCTTTGGGGGGAGGACCCCAGAATTTCCATGAGCAAGGAAGACTGTCATATCAGATGCCAACAAAGTGGCAGTGGTAGTACCTGACACAGTGTTAATGAACTTTCTATCTGCATATCGACGGGAGGATACTAAAAATGCAAACTCTCAAAAAGAAGAAAAGAACATCCCCCACATTAGCTACTTATAGTAATTATTATCTCTGCCCAGCAGTACACTTGGCACTTTAGTGTGTGACTATTTGCAATATTATTGCATGACCAGCATTAAAAGGGCCTGAGGCTCTCAGTCATCCACAATTTTCTTAGGTACAGACAATAACAATTTTTTTTCCTTTTCTTAAAAAGATATCTTAAGTTTGAGACCTGCTCAAAAGCTTCTTTATGAGTTTTAGAAACACAACAGAAGGTAACAGAAGGGTTCCAATAAACACCTTAATGCCCCCTTTCCAACCTGAGCCCCTCCCTTCTAAGATAAACATAAAGCTCACAGACAAACACAGGGGTTCCTGACTGCCCAGTGCTAGATCTAAGGATGCAGAATCTGCGGAAAATGTCCTTTCTTGTAAAGTTTTGAGTCCCTTCAAAAGATTTTCTCACTAGTGGCTGTATGCCTTTGAGCAGTTGGGTCTCTAAGCCAAAGTGTCTTCAAGTTCTGCTTACGAGGGCCAGGCGCACGCGTGCATGCGCGCGCGCACACACACACACACACACACACACACACACACACACACATACAGGTACATGGAAACACAGGAAACACACGCTCAAAATACAGATACAGAGGGGAAGGGTCTATGGGTACACTGATCGGTGGGGAGGGCTGGAATGTCTAAAGAAGACGTCAGACTGTTTCGGAGTTTCTCTCCGGGGCTCCACAAGCTCATTCCTGAAGCAGGCTGAAAGGAGACTGCAGAGAGGAACCAGAGAAAAGAAGAGGTGAAGGCTTAGGACTTCATATATTAATATCAACTGAATACAGAAATACCCTCCTACCTTCATGATCACAGTAAGACAGAACAGAATGGCCTACAAAGCTATTTTTGCTCCTTCCTTGTTGTCCTCCTTTAAAATTTCTCAGAGATGACTACATCTCAAGATTTTGGGGAAGAAATGAGATAAAGCAGTGGTGGTTCACCAGAATTATCTGAATCACCCATAGAACTTAAAAAACAAACAAACAAACAAAAAAACCCAATTTCCCAGATCCATCAGCGTCCAGGCTGGAGCCAAGACCTATATATTTTTAGCAAGTTCGGCAAGTGATTCAGTTGAGGACTAAGGTGTCAGGGTAGAGCAAGGTACTTAGCACAGTGCTTGGCATATTGGACTGGAATTGAAAAAGGGAACACAGAGGCAAGAATTAATGTTAATCTTTTGTAAAGTGTCATTGGCCCAATTATGATGCCTCATTATTGTTAACTGTGTGGCCAAACTATGAAGCATGGAGAAATATGATCTTATCAGTCTGGGGACTGCCTCACATGTATTTGTAAAGAACTATTAATGAGTATTTTGTATGTGCCCAGATTGAGGTGGATAAATATCTTAATCCTTTCAGTCACAAACGTGGCCTACAAATGCACGTATCAAACTCATGAAAGCAACTTTTACATAATTAAGAAATCAATTATGCCACAAGAATGCCAGGAACAAATCCTTTTACTTTGCTCAAGATTGTGCAACCCTATGAACTGTTTGGGAATTATTTCCCAGATGGCTTTGAGTCACATTTGGTTATAACTTACAAAGGAACAAAGCCATTTTTATTTGGTTAGGGCTGGGATTCAGTAAACCATCTCACCAGCAAGAATTGAGATCATCTTAAAGAATATGCCAGAATATAAATTAGTAGGGATGCAATGAATGCTCAGATAAAGAACTGTAACTTTGGCTTCTTCTTTAGAGATTCCATTTTGGGGCTTCTCTTGGTTCAAGGACTAAGTAGAACAACATGCAGGAATAATATTTTAAGTATTATAAGAGTATATGGACTATAGGGGTTCAAACTTTGAGATCTAGAACTGAGATTAGTGGTGCAATGAGATGTGAGAACTCAGAACAGTGATTTAATCTATCTGAATTTAATTAGTCAGAGTTTTTTTTCCCTCATTACCAGTTCAGGACTAATAAATCTCTGCCCTGACAAGTTTCTAACAGAGCTGTGAAGTTCAAAAAGTAACCCTGTATAAACTATGAAAACTGTGCAATTTCTTGACCTAGAAGGTGACCAAATGAAATTGTCAATATCCACCTATTTTTTTTCTCTATAAGACTAGCAACTGCAAACAAATACTCTGGCCATGTGAAGGACTTCTAAATGAAACAGATATATGATCTAAATCATGCCTATCAATAAGACAGAGATTTGTGTATTCTCCTCTTTCTTATATTGATAATGCTGAAAATATTGCTTGCTTCTCCCTCAGATATGTAATCTGAGGAAAAATTACCAATACTCCTGGAGAAAGCCACAGCCAAATGAACTTAAAGAGGTAAGGCTTCATACTGAAACCACAAGGATGCATACCAACTGACTAATACAAAGATATAAAAGTGGGCACAGATGTTTATTTTAGTTTTATTATTATAACTTTCTTAACGAATGAAGCAGACAAAATACCTCAAAGAGCTGTGTCTTCCAAATCAGATTGTCATCTTACCTTGATTATGAACTGGCTATAAAATCACAGGTGTTGCTCATTGGACCTCAGTTTCCCCAGCTATGGTAGGGTGGATTTAGAGCCATGACCTTCAAGATCCCACTAGGCTCTACTATTCTCTGACCTGTACTCCTGATAATCAACAATCATCAAGGGATCATCAAGGAGAAGGAAACACGAAGGGCTCCCCAGGATGCCATATATTTGGATTACAATTAAAATAAATCCATCCTGTAGAACCTCAAAAAATAATTTTCCAGGAGAAAACAAGAGTAAGGCTAAGTACAATTTTAACAAAATGCTGTTGGCCTCTGATCAGGGTAGAAGCCAAGACAGAGGACAAACTACAGAAAAATCATGAAAAAGTTGTACCACTGGTCTGAAGTGCGCACATCAAAAGATTGCTAAAAAGATCTCTAGCAGCTTCTGCAAAGTTGTCATAAGAGTTAATGTCCCTTGGAGCCCCTGGGTGGCTCAGCTGGCAAAGTGTCTGACTCTTGATTTCAGCTCAGGTCATGATCTCACAGTTCCTGAGATTGAGCCTCACGTTCACTAACAGTGTGAAGCCTGAAAGAGATTCTCTCTTTCCCTCAATGTACCTTCCCTGATCATGCTCTTTCTTTCTCTCTCTCTCAAATAAATAAATAAACTTAAAAAAATAACTATAGTTCCTTTGTTAAAAAAAAAAAAAGAGAGAGTTAATGTCCCTTGAAAATATGAAGGCAGAGTCCAGTGTCAAGAATGGGTCCAATTTGTCCTTCCATGAGATTATGGTTTCTATAAACATAACCCCAGAATGTTTACTTCAGTGTGAACAAATCAACTAAAATCAAATTTCTTTGCAAATGTGTATAAAGCCTACTTATATCTATAACAATTTGATTCACAGAAACTCAGTGTAAAATTTATCTTCCATAAAGCCTATGATCATGAAGGTAACTGTGAAGGAATTTTTGAAAAAGGAAAACCATGCACAACTGAAACGCAAGCAGAGAGATAACACATAGTGAGAAACTAACAGAAGTAATTTAGCTGAAAATATTTTATTGACACAGTGGAAACTGTGTATCTTCTTCCCACTAATTTTCCCTCTGCTAAAAAGAAAAGCACAAAATTGATCCCTTACCAGTGTAAAATTGGTACTATATTTTTGGAAAGGAAATCACAGGCTATTATAGGCATTTTCCAAGCTGATTTTTTTCTTTTCAAATGATTGCCAGGGAATTAGATTTCCATTTTTCTTTGTCTAGTCATTCATACTCTTTTTTGGAGATTTGATGTAAACAAGAGAGCTGGAAAAACCCAGTGGGAGAACACAGCAACTGAAGAATTTATAGAGATGAATATTACTCATTGGAGACCCATGTGTATATAATATAATAAAGGCAAGATTAGACAAATATCTGTATTTTTCAAATATTTCATCTGTAGTCTGACACACTTCCATGCACAAGGCACCACACTGAAGTTAGCTCTTACACACTGTGAGATAGTAACTCAAAAACATGCAGTGACGCTTTTAAACAGACACCCCAGAGGACCGGGAGGCTACTATTTCCTCACTATTTACCCCTGCCTACACATGCACAAAAAAGGACGATATGTTTCTAATGTCTTCTGGGCTTTTAAAAATAACACAAATTTAATATGCCTTTTCTCTTTGGTGAAATAGATTGCTTTATGAAATATAAATTAAAAATATAATTTCCCTTCAGAGCAATGCCAGCCAGTCAGACCCAAGCCCTGGATAACTCATCACGTGAAAAGACAGGGTTATGTGTTCTCATGTACACTATGTAAATGAGCACAAATTGCCTATGCCCCCAGCTGAGTAAGGTAGATCTTCCTGGTTTATCAAATCTCCAAAACTATGACACTAAACTATTCCTTCTATTGTACATTCTAGAGAAGCTGTTTAAAATTGTCCTATTAACTTACATAGTGCTCAGAATAAAATCCTAGAGCTTTCTTAATTCAACAGGTGTCTGGTTAGGAATTCACCATTAAATTATAAACTTTGGGAAGGTGGGAACTTTTTCTCCATCCTTAATGCTTTTCCATAACAGATCTTCAATAAAAGCTTATCACATGAATCAACTCAACTATTTCAATCTTAGCTGAGGGTAAGTTTGCAATATTAACCGTATTTTGTGTCTGGGTGGGCATCCCTAACTTTCTCAGACAAAAGAGATCTCTGTTAAAGGTTGTCCTGTTGATAGATACCGAAATACCACTTTAAAAATCACTGGAGCCTTTCCTAAAACATTTTCATACCTCTCTACTTTAAGATACACATATTGTCTTCTAAATATTTCTAGCAAAAAAAATCTGAGCCTTGACAGGCAATGAAGATCCCACTCATTTATCTGGAACAAGAACAGGCAAACTATAGTGGATGGGGCAAATTTGGGCCATAGGCTAAGAATGGTTTTTACATTTTTAAAAGGTGTGAAAATTCAAAAGGAGAACTATATCATGATATGAAGATTATATAGAATTCAATCTTCAGTGGCCATAAAAATTACCAGCCACTGTCATTCATTGGTGCAATGTTTGTGGTTGCTCTTATGCTACAGAGAGAGAACTGGAGAGCTAGCTGCAAGAGACAATAGGGACCAGAGAGCTGGAGATGCTTACTATTGGTGTTTTGCAGAAAAAATAAAAACTTTGCCACCTCTGTGCTAGATGGTCAGACTTTTATAAACCACATCATTTAATAAGTATCAATGTGGCCTAACAGTACTTTTCCTGTTAACTGGAAAAAAAGACAGGAAAGACTATCAGAGTAACTAGTTCAGGATGATATGCTACTATGGCATTTTACTGAGGTCATTTTGGCTGAGCCAAACATTTCCAGAATGAACTGGAGGCAATTTGGGAGTGCTTTTTTTTTTTTTTTTTAATACCATGGCATGCATATTTGGAGAACGGTACTTATCCTCTCTGGGTCTGTAAATGATGTTATGGGTCTGTTTCTTTGATCTTTGCTATATGATTTCGCAAGAACTAAATGGGTTTTACACTTGAATATATTAACATATATTTTCTTCTGATATCCTAAAGAATATTAAAGATGGGAAATGGGAATTCTGTCTGCAACCCTGATTTCTCATTCTCCTTTGGAATATTCTGTGTCCCCAAGAAAGGAAACTCCTGATTAAACTTCCCACTCAGTCTTAGTATAAAACTTTATGATTTGCAAAACTTTCATGCTCAAAGTAAATGGTGAGATCTCTTCTAGGCAAAAAAAGGCCTTAAGTGCTCAACAAGCCCAAAGTCCTTTAAGAGAAAGAACATTTCTTTTCCACCCCTCTGCTGCTCACCCCACACGTCACAGGCAGTGCTGCTCAGAGGATGCCTTCTGACCATCCCCGATGCAGTCCAATTCCACAGCTGCATTTATGTTGATTTAAAAAAGTGAGAGCCCTCTTTCCTACACTTCCCATAGCTCTCTATAGCAGCTAATCATATATCAGAAAATAATTATTAATTATTGCTTATTTACTGTAAAAGATAAAACTTGCCTTAGGCAAGATGGCTTTGGCCTCATTTCTTTTTGTCTGAAGAGTAAAGTCAAATATCTGAATTACTCACATAGGCCCCAGATGGAGACATTTTACATTATCTACAGAGATTCTGACAATATTTTCAGCATAGACACAGTATCTCATTGAAGCTAACAAATGACTATTCATAACCATAGAAGGGTAAATATCAACAGGGTCTTGGTCTGACAACATGCCTTTCTCCCATAAGAGCTATTCTATTCTGACCAATCATCAAACAATTAGTATCATTAAAAGACCCAAGAGTCAAGGTAAAAAATGACATAGAAATAGGTTGCATGTATATTCTAATATGGTTGCAAAATCTGGCCCAATTTATGTAAAAACATATTGCTGGAAGACAACCTAGAACAGAGATGCTGAAACATAAGACTATACTTTGCCCTTCTGCATCCAGACAGTTTCCCAATGAGCATGCACTAAGTCTCAGAATCCTCAAACGTCAAAGAAGTCACTTAGAATAAAACCTATGTGCCAACCCCAGTCTACAATGGTTTTCTCAAAAGCGGATTGTTTGCAACCCAGGAAAGATACAGGACAATCCACTGGGATAAGGGAAGATTCCATGTTTTAAAATATACACATTGTTACTAGAATAGAGTATATACTCAAAATTCTCCTGTTGATAGAGGTGTCCGGTTGAGGGTCAGAGAGAACAAACTCTCTATATAAGTCTCTCTAATTCACTCGAAATGGTTTAGCTTTATTTCAGAAGCTGGGTATGGAAAGAAACTTTGAAGGTTGTGGAAACTGAAAAGCAGGGCCTGTACCAGCTCATGTGAATCTATTATGTTCTGCTTTCTCACAGCCTCCTGTACATCCATTGCCTTTCTGACCCAAACCAACAGCCATGTTTACTCACACCTCCTAAAATGACACATCAACACACTCACTGTTTCTGAAGTAAATGTTGGTGCTGCTGCTGCTGCTGCTGCCTGTATGTCTCGATTGTGTGCTGGGGAAGGTACTGCATGAGTTCCAGGGACTCCTTGATCTTCAACAGCATCTCATAGGTCTCACGGCCCCTCACCTACACGAAGGACACAGGGAAGAGATGGACACATGAAGAACTCTACAACAATTAACAGTACAGTCACTCCTCTTTATCTGTGGATTCTGCATCGACAACTTGGCCAGCTTGGTAACATTCACTGGTGACGTGAACATCAGTGCTGGCAGTGCCCTGTGGTCATTCGTTGACATGCATGGAGTGACACATTTTGGTTGCTCAGGCATGTTCCCATCTCAGGTGAACAAGGGCATGCTCCGCCATCTTGTTTCAGCACTCATGCCGCAAACAAGTATCCTTTCCATGGTCTCTTTAGCACCGCATTTCTGTGGGTGTTGTTGGTGAACCTGTCCTCTGTCCTCTAAAGTGGTTCCCGAAGGGTAGTGCTGAAGTGCTGTCTAACATTCCAGGTGCCAGAAGGCTCTAGTGGGCCTTCGGGGGAAAACGTGTTAGATCAGCTTCATCCAGGCATGAGTTATAGTGCTATGGTCATGAGTTCAGTGTTACTGAATCAATAGGCATATATTAAATAAGGTGTCCTTAAGCAGAAACACATATCAGACAAGATTATGTACTGACAGGCTGCTGAAAATGTTGTCGCCACAAGCTCACGGGAACTGAATCCTGTACTTCTCCATGAGCAATGATTCTATATTAGTTAGGACAGCATTTGCTTTGATGTTAGAAGATACAACTACCCAAAATAATGAGAATTAGCTGTAATTAAATATATCTGGAAGGACATTCAGCTGAAGCAAAATATGCTTCTCTCTTTAAGGGAGTCTCTGAAAAGTGTTTAAAAGTATGAGCAGGATGAGGACGGAGCAAGGCAAGCAGGCGCGTGAGCACTTGCAGGGGCCCAAGAGCAGGCTCTTATTTAAATTCTGCACCCTAGGCATTTTACCTGCCTCACCCCGGTCCCCTCCCTGGTGAGAGAGGCAGGGTTTGTCACAAGTCAGAAATGGGAAGGTTTCCTCTACCTTAACTCCTATTTGCCCCAGCTCTTTGATCCCCCCCTGCCCTCAGTCTTTTGATGAGACTCCTTTCTGTGTGTTCCTACAGCATCATGCCTAACTCTACTGAGGCAATTATTTCATTACATTATAACTGTCTCTTCCTCGCTAGAAGGCAAAATCTTTGAAGGTAAGTGTGTTCTACTGACCTTCAAATGCTCAGGGTCTGCATATCTGCCACCCAACAGATACCAACTAAATTCATGTTAAATTAAAAGTTCTCTTTTTTATTTTTAATTCACACAATCCACTCTGGTTAATTCTTCACTACACATTCAAGATGTAACTAATTACGAAAGACCTCCTTCCTTAGTACAAACTGAAATATCATTAAAAACCGCTTCTCAAGTGGTTCCTATCTTAGCAACTGAAAACATATTAGGTCTTTTGGAATATGTGGTATATCAGGATAATGCTTAACTTAAGGTTCGCAAGTCAGTTTCCATATGTAGCCTGAGAAACAAGACACCGAGAACCTTGGTTAAGTCACTGTCTGACTGTTTTACTAGCAAGCAGTCTATTGCCCTGAAGGTCAGGGCCCAAAGCAGGTAGGGAAGCAGGTGTGGCACACCCAAACCTGTTGGTTTGCTTTAGCTTCCATACGAGGGTGGCAGCTCCCAGTCAGACCTCGTGGCCCTCCTTACCTGGCTCTCAGGTCAGTTAAGACAGCGTCAAGGGTTACACTGGTTACCAAGACTTGGCGGCCACTCTAGATGGCCAAAACCTAAGGTGATAAGAATCCAACAAACTTCAACCATAGTCTAAGACAGGGAGCCTCAGTGCCTTGAGAAGACTCGTGTTCCTTGTAGGAATGAACACTGTTGTTACACAGCAACTGGGCTGAGTCTCCTGGTCATTCACTTGTAACTGAGGATTCTGTCTTGCTTGGCCTTCTTTATAGCACTTCTTAAAAGAAATCACACTCGAGTCTGGAATTGTTATACTGTCAAATCTGTGAACTCTGGCAAAATTTCAGTCTTGGCGATCATATGGTATGACCATGTTATCTAGGGTAATCTTATTATTCTTTATTTTAATTTAATGTTTATTTTTGACAGAGGGAGACAGAGAGTGTGAGTGGGGGGGTGGGTGTAGAGAGAGAGAAAGACAAAGAATCTGAAACAGGCTCCAGGTTCTGAGCTGTCAGCACAGAGCCGATGTGGGGCTGAAACTCACAGACTGCAAGACCATTCCCTGAGCTGAAGCTGGACACCCAACTGACTGAGCTACCCAAGCACTCTGGTAATCTTATGATTCTTAAATAATAAACTGTAACTTAATTTTAAATATTTGGGTAAGAAGAACTATATTAGAACAGAAAAATCTTAGAGGAGTAGCAGGTAGAGGAGCCTACACTATTGACGTAGTTCAATAGTGGGGAAGAAAAGGATCATTTCCTGATGTTTCAAACAATAGCTTCTCCCTGTTTTATCTCCCCAGTCACCACCACCCCTTTCACATTGTCACAGACAATAAGATGACACAGAGGAAAAGCTCATTCAGAGAAGGTAAAATGAAGCAATCGTGAATACTCAAAAGGAGACTCACTGGTAAATATAACAGCTCATCATCTGGGGATCTCCGCTTTTTGATGGATGTCATCTGGATGCCGTGCGTATTCTGACGAAAAGCTAGTGGAAGGAAAATGCAAGTTTCATCCTGGGAACATTTCTGAAGCACTAATACATTTATCCAACAGACAGTAGCCTCTGCAAAACCTGTGAGATTTGAGTTGCCAGTCTTAAGCCTTCATTTACTTGGTGATAATCACATTTACCTTAAGGATGCACCTAACAGCAATGAGGTGGGGGAGGGGAGTAAGCGGAAGGAAGACACAGGGAAGGTGGCTTAAGTCATGCTGCAGGAACCCCTGTGTCCTGCTGGCACACGTCTGTGAACAGCTGTTAAGGAAAGGAAGATAAATTGGTTTGGTGTTTTATGTTTCAGATCATTTGTCTTCCAAGGAGGGAAACGTGTGTGGTGAAAACTGTCTTGGCCATGCATTCAGCTGGCGTGTTCATCCCTCTCATGGTAGCGCATACATCACGGGACTTCAGACACTCAGTCTCATTTCCAGGACTGTTTTCCCTTTGGTAAAGTGAGTGAATGTAGCTCGTAAATCCCTAAGGTTTCCAAAATTAGAAGCTACACCCAGGATCCAGGATATAGAAATAATCCTTTTATCAGAGTTCAGATCACCTATTCTTACTAAAAGTTATCAATTTGTAGGTAACTGAGGTGCTCAGGGAAGCATATAGAAGCTATACCACCACACAGACTAAAAAGCAGAATTAGGGTAGGTATATAACTACTAGACATGGGTGTGAATATAAAGTAAAAATATGTATGTGTGATATATATATATATGCATATATATATACACACACAACATACACACATATATACTTTTTTGAGAAATACTCAGGAGAGAAGGAGCTTAACAAAAGGGCAAATAATACCATATACATTATATATAAATATACACACATACTTTCTTGCGAATAATCAGGGAGATAAGGAACCTAACAAAGCATACTGAATGGTTAGAAGTTGACAATGAGGAGCTGTTATAACACAGTACAATTAGTATTTCTTCTGAATACTAATCCATAATAAGATTAAAACATTTTTTCATGAGATAAGTCATAGTGTGGTGTATTTTAAAATACTCGCTGTAGTGATAAGGCTTATGTGGGGCACCTCCTAGAATCAGATCGCAGTCAGATGGGCATGTGGGTCAGTAGTTTTCAGCCTTTGTTACCTGGAGATCTGGGCCCCTCTGGGGCTGTATCACATGGACAAGGGGTGTTGTGAGCGGAGCGTAGAGCCACAGACCATCCCCTACTCCTGCCCCCTTTATACAGAGTCACTCTGCTTTAATCTACATGCATCATGGGTGTCTTGGAATATTTAGTTTAAAAAAAGGCTTTTAATGCTTAACAAGGGAAGTTTGAAAACAAAAGACCTAAATTATTAGCCTCACTATAAATGAGGTAACCAAGGCTGCAAGAGTGTCACACATGTCAAGACTATATGAAACCCAGATCTTCATATTCCCTAGATTGTGCTTTGTGAAATACATTCTTAAATCTCACTATTCCCAGGAAATCATAAGGTAGGTAGATGCTATTTTCAGCCCTCATGCTCAATTACAGAAGAAAGGTCAAATGATATCAGTAGCTCACGTTCAAAGTTTCTGATTCAGTAAGTCTGGGAACTAAGAATTTGCAGTTCTACCCCGTTTCAAGATCATGCTGATGCTACTGGTCTGAGAGTCACAGTTTTAGGGCCCCTGGACTAAGAAATCCTCACAATGACGATTTGCTTTTGTTAAAGCTGTCATGCACAGCTGGAGTCCATTTCAGCACCTCTATTAATGGGACAGCAGTTTGCACTGGCTGTGGGGCCTCAAGTCATACTTGCCCCTAAAGCCTTGGGGCTTTAGGCAGCTTCCCAAATATGGCTCCTGGCCCCCACATCTGGGGAAGATTTAGCCCTGCCCCATTTGGCTACTACAGCTACTTACGGCGCTTCGTACCATCACCATTCTTTGCACTGTCCGAGACTTGCTGCTTCCTGATGCTGTCTTCATCCGCCTTCCTGTCTCTCCCTGGGCAAGCACAGATTCGGGCCTCAAAGCAGCGTCGGCCCAGGACTTGCCCACTAGGAATCAGACAAGAGGGAGGGGAAGGGTGAAATTGAAAAGAATCTTGAAAGTCCCTGAATTCTCTCATTTCTATTTCGGATGCTGGCCATCACCCATCCACCATGACCACCAGCTCACTCATGGCTGCTCTGAGGATGGACCCAGCAGCACTTGGCAGAACACAAGAGTGCTTGCACACCTCAAACAATATTAGGAAATATCATTCCATTTGTTCTGCAAAGATCCCCCAGCCATTAACTGAACAGCTGTATTTAGCTACAGATTTTGAAGGACAGTTGAGTTAAGCTGGTGGATATCTCTGGATAAAACCCTCTTAGGCAGCCCAGACTTTTTCAAAGAAACTGTTAACTGCCTTGGGAGCCACTTGGAAACAAAGAGTGTCTAATCAGAAACTACTGTAGTCAAATGTCAAGAATTCAGGTAAAAAATGACTTGCATGCCTTCCTGGTTGGTTCTTTTCTCCCCTCTACCTTACTGCACTCTGTTCTGTTTACACCTTCGTACATCTTTTATGTCAGTGTTTGCAGCCAGGATTTAAAGCACAAAGGACAAAATCAAGGTTAGCTCTTTGCTGTACATGGGAAGTTAATGACAGAGCAAATACAATTTCACTTTGCCCTCTGCCCACAGTGTTTTGCAGAATGACAATTCTGCATGTGCCACTTACTCTCTGGTTTCCAGAGTAACAATGATTAAAATTGGACGGCGGTTCATCCCTCCAACACAACTGCTGTTACACATGAAATTGTACAGGACTGTCGTGAATTCAGTGCCAACCTGGACATAGGAGAGAAAAGAACCTGGGTTAACAAAGGTTTGAAGTGATGGTCTTCCTTTTCAGTTCTTTTATTTAACCAACTCTCTTCTGATGAGGTGATATGCTTTCCTCTGTGGAGACAAGCTCTAAAACCCATTCTAGATTCCTTTTTGCTTTGCCTTTTGTGAAGCTTAATGCTACTGTTTGCAACTTTGGATGCTACATTAGGTGAAATAGGCTTTTAAAATTATAACTTTTGATTTGATTCTTTTGCAAGCTAATCCCTATCACTGAATTCAAATGGGGAGAGATGAAAAAATTACCAAAAATAGCAGCAACACCCCAGGGATATTTCCCCTCTGTGGATAAAGCAGGTCAACACAGATTTAAGTGTATACTTCCATTAGTAACACTCTGGAGCTGAAAAGGTCCTCAGGATTGAAAATCATCTAGTCCAAAGTGGTCATTATGGGTGAGTCAACTGAAGTTTAGAGAGGGAAAGTCACAGGCTAAAGGTCCACACAGCAAGCTAGGAAACCAATGACTTTGGTTTTACTGCTCCTGTGTTCTTCCCACTGAACTGGTGAGCTTTTCCAGTTTGCCATCTATTCTTCCAAACTTAAGCTAAGAGTTCCTTCTTTGAGTCTTCCATTTGCAGACTAGTGTGAGTATACTTGGCATTCAGTGTACACTCACCACCAGTTCAATTGCTAGTTAGATTCCCTAGATAAGATAAGGTCATGTATTTACCTAATTGCAAGTTCAATTACTATCAGCCTTTACTATGGGAACATGGGCACAGAGCAATGTTACCAAGTTAACTTAGTACAAATGTAGGAGTTCTGAAGGAGATAGACAGTCTACAATAAAGTGGAAGAGGAGAAATAACAAACATTTTTGTATTTGATGACAAAGACCAAGGCAGAAATAGATGCTCAAAACACCCTAATGCTCTCCTAAGTCAGCCCAGGACTTATCTTTTTACCTGAGGTGGTTCATAAGGTACCAACACACTTTGTCTTCCTGTGATGGGGTCTTCTACATACTGGGCATGGCTGTTCCCTTCTACTCGAATCAAATGACTAGGAGGAGCAATCTGTCCTGCAGAATGGAGAAAGACAAGATTGTTAGTTATTTGCTTTCAGAATTAAAAAAAAATGAGGCTACATGAACAAAATACTGGTGGCTAAAGACATAGTTTAAGAGAGAAAAATACATCCTTGACAAAAGGAACAGATCTCATTGCCAGATCTCTAATAAATGAAGTTATACTTTGTACCAATAGAAATGGTTGAATGCTCATCTATATGTAAGGGAATAGTCCTTTGTTTCTGGTGCTTAAAGTAAATAATTCAGGCGTTCACAGTATTCCATGATTATGTCTCTGCCCTGATACATACAGGGGATTCTGTTAACTTCCATGGGAAATGGAAGAAAAATGAATAATTAAAAAAACTCAGCTTGAGAAAAGATGCTTTCCTCAAGTTGATTAGCAAAAATATTAAATAAGGTTATACATTTCACTGCCTATTCTTTTCTCTGGTATAAATTTTCCATCTTTACATCTGCCTTTTTTTTTTTTAAAGGTCTACACTCGATGTCAGGCTTGAACTCATGATACTGAGATCAACAGTTGCATACTTCACTGACTGAGCCAGCCAGGCATGCCTGGTTTTACACTTGCTTTGGTCATAAAGATGAGAAACTCATTGGCTGTGTGGGGCTGAAAGAGCTACAGGTAGGAGAATAAAAAAAGGGAAGCATGCTTATAAAAGAGTATAGGCCAGGGGACCTTGGCTGGTTTAGTCAGTTTAGCAACCAACTTTTGATTTGGGGCTCAAGTCATGGTCTCACAGTTTGCCAGATCAAGCCCTGCATCATGCTCTTGGCTGATGGTGTGGAGCCTGCTTGAGGTTCTCTCTCTCCTTCTCTCTCTGCCCCTCCCCCATTCATGTTCTCTCTCTCTCTCTCTCTCTCTCTCTTTTTCTCTCTCTCTTTCTCACCCTCCCTCCCTCCCTCCCTTCCTCTTGAAAGAAATAAATAAAACTTCTTTTAAAAAAGAGGATAGGCCAGATTTCACAAAATTGGGACACCTGACAGAGTTCCAAAGGAAAGAAGTGGATATGGGAATTGTGAGCCCTAAGGGTGTTCTTAACCTCTGAGTACTTGTTACCATTCTATAAAAATTCATACTCAATAAATGTCAAATATTAAGTGTGAAAATGCTCTCTGAAGAATCATCCACTTGGCAAAAACCAAAAACAGCTATCATGTCAAACAGTGAGAAAGCAAAACAAAACATAATTTATCATCTTGATGGGTCAAGGACAGTTATAGAAACTTATAAGGAAGCCTAGCTATAAGGAATAATCTTTAAGGCATATTGTTAAGTGAAAATCAAGATAGAAAGGTATTGAGGGGAGCTGGGTGGCTCAGTCTGTTTAGCCTCTGACTCTTAATTATGGCTCAGGTCATGATCTTATGGTTTCTGAGATCTAAACCTGCTTATTCATTCTCTCTCTCTTTCTGCCTCTCCCCCACTGGCATACATGTGCATGTTCTCTCTCCCTCTCTCAAAATAAGTACTCCTATTTTTAAAGAAAGATATTGAAAATGAGGCCATCTAGAAAATAACTGGAAATTAATTTGTAAAAATTAGTTGTGTTAAGGTGGAAGGGTTTTAACTTTCTCTTTTGAAATTTCTATCCACTCTTTTTCTTCCTTCATTAACTTTTCTCTACTATCTAGCTCTACATTCACACTAGCTACCTACAAATATTTCTAATTTTAATACTTTTTATAAAGTGTCCTAACTTGCAAACTTCTGCTCCCAGATCACTCTTTGATGAATACTTACGTGTTCTCTTGCCCTTCCTTTCCACTTTCTTCTGCTCCTTACTTAGCCTCCTTTCATAGAACCATAGAATATCCATGTAAGAGAACCCATGGAAATAGTGACTTCCTTTGTAAAGCCCTTGTTGGATCTGAGGCTCCATGGGGCCTGACATATCTATGGACACAAAGCTTAAAAGAGACCCCAAGATACCGATTCCCTGACTCATACTCCTTTACTTGCTGTCCCCTATCCCAGCTTACATCCTGGATCTTCTATTTACTCCTCTTATTGATTATTCATATTCATTCCTTTTTCTTCTTTCCCACTTTCCTCTTCTGTTTTTTCTTGTTTCTCACCTTTTATGTTCCCTCCACTTACCCTTCCTGCTCTCAATTGGTATAGCCTTGATCATTACTCTAGAAAAATGCACTAAAGCTGGGGGTTACTATTACCTCGCCCAAAGAAATCATATGTCAGGTTGTCCATTCTATACCCTCTCATTTAAAAAAAGGGGGGGGGGAGAAGAAAAAGGAAGGAAGCAGTAGGGACTGGAGAGACAAGTCCAGGTCACCTAGTAATTACCAATATTAAACAGTCCAATTGTTTTGAAAGCCACAAATTTATTTATCATTATTCTCAAATACTCCATTAGACAAAAAGGTAAACTTAGCTACCAACAGATTGCACAGATTCGAACCACGTCAATGGTTCCCAAAGAAAAATCTCCACAGGACCTCTATTTTCAAAGAGCTTAGAAGAACAGCCACTGATCCTAATTCTTACCCTCATTGAATTCACGGCTCAGTTCGTGGTTGGGGCACCGTTTCACCACCTCGGTGACATGTTCAGCCTTCTTGTAGACAGGCATGGCCCGGATGACAGCACCCTGCGGAGGTGGGGTCATCACCTTGATCTGGATGGGGCATGTCTTTGCAATTTGGCAGTACAGTTTCTTCAGTTCAGTGGAATACTGCTTAGAGATGGGCCGGTGGTGGCAGGAAGGAAAGGACCAACAGGAGACACCATTACTTTCCAAATCAAAATCAGGACACATGTTCACTCTGTGCAGATTCATATTTATGACTGCCTACTACATACATGACAGAGAGCAATCTTATTAGAAGAAGTTATATTCATTAATCAAAGTAATCATTTTTTCTACTTTAAATACAGTCCTATGTCGACAAAAGAGTTCACATTTATCAAAACACATTTATGCCATTATTCCTATTATCTTATCTTTAGGATAAAGAAATTGAGTCTCAGAGGGGTTTAAATAATTAACACCACAAACATCCTTATAGAGTTCCAGAAACTAAATGGAACAAAAACAGTGTTGCCATGCACTGAGTAATATTTCACAGATTATAATTTATCCTGCCCTTACAAGACTCCAGAGAGATTCAGAAAAAATAGGATTTGAGGGGGAAAAAATTAAGAGGGAATGGAATATTAGGCAGAGAATAAAGAGATTTTACCCAAAGTCAACCAACTAGAAAATTGCAAAGCAAAAGTCCTCCCAAAGTACTGTACTTTTGTTCTCCTATCATAGCCTGAAACCATGAGAAAGCAGACAGGGGGCATTTGGTCCTATGCTCTCATGAAAAGGGACAGGCCTGTTATAGTGCCACAAAACATGATAGCAAAAGCCATAAGATAACAGAACTCTTCACTCATAAGTGACTGAAACATTTCCTCCCCATACTTCCTTCTGTAGGGAGAGGAAATTCAGTGGTTGGTTGGTTGGCTGGTTGTAGAACTGCCAAAATAGGGGAGAAAGCATGAGGCTTAAAACCAAATAGAAGGGAAAAAAAGCCCTATCCTATGCTTCTTTCCCTCCCCATCTCTGAACCAATGTAGAAAGTCTCCATTCTAATCCTTACATTCTATTAAACCTTAGCGACCCAATCCTCTGCGTCAACTCCCCATCATGGCATTCTTTCTCATTCTGCTGCTGAAATGAAACCACCCAGCACCAGAATTACCAGCCAAGAGTGGGGTACCTAGTAACACTTACCCAAACAAAGGTAAACACACACACACACACATGTTGCAATCATAAATTGGCAGCAATATTCTTCCAGGGGAAAGACACTGGAGACCAGGAGCCAGAAAGGCAAAAAGATTTATTACTGATATGTTTCAACCCAACTCTGACTAAAGGCAAATGTCCTACTAAAAAGTACATTTAAAATAATCACTTTATCTTTTTCCTTTTGAAATATTTTATTTAAATAATCCTTCTTTTCATCCCAAGCATTTTAGTGTATGAAATTTTCAGTTAAAAATTTCCTAATGCTAGAAATGTGTTGCATAATCATCCCTCCGTGCCCACAGGTCAAGGATTGAATACGGCAGAAAGGTTTTATATAGCTTGAAGAAATAGGGAGCATGCCAAAAGTTGACCACAAAAATAAAATTCTACTTGGGAGATACTGAATGAAATCTAGAAGAATATTTTTGTGCTAGTGTTTTTTAACCAATGATTTTACAAAAGAAAAGTGATGCCTTAGGACATGTTAAGAACTCACTTTTATTGAGAACTCAGAAAAGAAGCATAGCTGTTTGTGTTTTAGTTAGGAGATACATAATCTAACCATGAGTTTCATAAGATTTACCTTAGGAAAAATGACTAAAAAATAAGTTTGTTGCCTGAAGGCAAATAAGATACCTACCAAAGTATGTATAGATTAAAAAGAAGGATAAGAGTAGGATAGTTAAGATATATATATATATATATATGTATATTTACATATGTATGTACCATTTCAATAACTGATATACTATAAATCAAACTTGACAGACTAAAATGTGAAAGTACTAAAAACTAACAGGCATCATCAGTTGTTAATCCTCTCTCGTTCTCAGGGACAGGAGAAGGAAATCTAATTTCTGAGTATGAATAATGACAAATAATAATAGCTTTAGCATTTCTCGAGTTCTGCTGTCAGAAATGCAATCCTCACACAACCCTTTGGGGAAGGTATGACAGGTATACAATCTCTTATCTGAAACCCTGGGGGCAGATATTTTAGAATCCAGAATCATTCTGACTTTAGAAAGGCAGCATATATTATAAACACCTTCAGCAGCATTTAGGTCAGTGCCCCATAATCAAACCTTAGCTTTACTCCAGAACTCATGAATAGTCATACCAACTGGCCTCAGAGTTGAGGCCAGATTTCACTACCAAATGAGTCTGCCACAAACTCCATGAAATTAAGACCAAACCAAACCAACTTTGGGTTTTCAGAGCTCTTGGGATTTCAGAATTGCAGATAATAGATAATGAAAGAGCATCATTATCCCCATTTTATAGATAAGAAAATTGAGGCATGGAGAGGACTAGCCTGAGGTCACCAAGAAGAGCTGGTTAGCAACCAGTACAGCAGAGTCTTAGTCCCAGGCTTTTAATGACGGTTACTTGTCTATTTCTCTTGGCTCAGTGGTGCCAGTTCATGTACTATTTTTCTATTTCCCAGCAGCATGGCTATTTTCTGAATCAACTTAAAAATTTTCTCTAGCACTAAAATGGGCTCAAAAGTGGTTGGCTCACCATCAAACACCCATTCCTCTTTATTTCTCAGTTTAATAATGTTTGCTCATTGAACTGCAGCAAGAGGTAACAGGTGATAGAGCTGAAAAAATCCTGGATGAAGAGGAGGCTGACCTTGGAGCTGTCTGTTAGCACTCTTCCTGTGGCTCAGGGGAATGCATGAATAAGCTCTGATCATTCACATGGTTTAGTAAGGCCCTTTTGTGTGCTGACCCCATCTCTCTCATAGTCCCTTCCCTTAGTCTCCAAACATACTCACCTCCCACATGTTCTACTCATACAAACATCCTAATGCCTCAAACACACCATACGCTTATCACCCACAATTCAATCATGCCACTCTGTCTGGAACAACTCATGTTTTTCCTCTGTTCTCCACACCAAGCTAGGACAATTTAGATACCAGCCCTCTGCCAGGACTGCATCTCATACTATAGATCACATTTTTCAATTTTAATAATAAAGGTTTCATATTGACTAAATCTGACTCTAAATCTAAATATCAGATCAGGGCCAAGACCCCTTTGATTATGACTTCTGGCTAAACTACCAGACCTGCTGTTCAGTAACGAAGGGGCTGAAGCTGAAGTGGCCTGGTGTGCTCAGTTCTTTACAAAGCCAAGCTTCTGCTACTCCATTCCCTTCACTGGTGGCAAATCCAATCTGTGATGATGTTTAATATTTTTCCAGCACTAAGTCCAGGCTCCCTGGCTATGGTGTATTCATAATTCTTTACACTTGCCCATTTCCCTTATCCTCTACCAAATAGCCTGCTGCCACCAGTTTCCTAGTCTTCTGCATCATCACAAAAAAGGGGAATCTGATCTACACCAAGATTTTAGAATACACCGGTAATTTACTTTGGTACTGGGTGAAAACTTGAACACATCTGGCTTCTCTTAATGTCTCTCTTTCTCCCTGGGACTTCTAAAATGTCATTGACTTGACATTCTTGAATTCTAAGGTCTAATTTTTTCTCTTGGGTAGGCATTCTTTGTTATAATCAGCTTTGAGGTATAACTTACTAGACAGTACTCCAATTTTAAGTATACAAGTTGATGACTTTGAAAAACATACACAGTTCGTAACCCCCACCCCCACTTTTCATCAAGATTATCTTTTACCCTTTTACAGTTAATCCTCTCCCTGAATCTTCCTAAGCAACCATGTACCTGCTTTCTCTCCTGCCCTTTGTCAGAATTTTATAGATATGGAATAATACAGTATATAATCCTAGGTGCCTGGCTTCTTTTCACTTAGCATAATGCTTTTGAGGCTCATCTATGTTTTTGCAAGCATCAGCATTTCATATTTAATGGAATTCCATATATATGTATATTCCATATATATATGTATATCCAATTAGAAACTTTTATTTTCTCTCAGGAATGTTTCATAATTTTCAGTATGCCAATCTTGCATATATTTTGTTAGACAGCTTCTTCAGTATTTTTTAATTGTTTAAATGTTAGTACAAAATTTTTAATTTCTAATTTTGTTTTTTGAGTTTATAAAAACATAATTGATCTTTGTATATTGACTATGTATCCTGTGACCTTGCTAAACTTATTAGTTCTAGTAATTTTTTATAGATATCTTATGTTTTCTACATAGATGATTATATTAACTGTGAGTAAAGACAGATTTATTCCTTCCCAATATGAATGACTTTTAATTTTTATTCTTGCATAACTGCAAAAATTGAACCATAGTCCAATCTGTTATTGTTTTATTTTTATTTTTTAAATTGATATCTTAGACCATTGATTTTATTTATTTATTTATTTATTTATTTATTTATTTATTTATTTTTGAGAGAGAGAGAGAGACAGTGAGAGCAGGGGAGGGACAGAGAAGGAGAGACAGAGCCTGACGACAGGCTGCAGGCTCTGAGCTAGCTATAAGCACAGAGTCCAATGTGGGGCTCCAATCCACAAACCATGAGATCATGATCTGAGCCGAAACCAGATGCTCAACCGAGCCACCCAGGTGCCCCAGACCATTGATTTTAGACTTGTTTCTCTATTATAAGTATTTAATTCTACAAAGGTCTGTCTAAAGCATCCCTTCATTATATCTGTAACATTTTGATATATTCTTAATATGGAGGAATGTATAAGCATTTCTTTTGGAAGACTAGATTATCCAATATAATTTGATATCCAATTATAATTTCTTTTGGAGTCTTCATATCCAATATAATAAGGGACCATACTTACATTCCTGAGAAAAATAATTCTTTCTCTAAGACTTCTATTTATTTAGTGGGTTCTGTTTCTAGCTCTAACTTATTTCTCCTTTGTACCATTTTCATATTATTCCAAATGAATCTTTTTCATTGATGTTCTAAGGTTATTTTTATCTCTAGCTAGGTTTTTTCTACATACAGGTATCAAAGGAAGAACCCAGTTGAATCTATATCTGAAAAGAGAATCTCCTATATCTAAGAACTTCGTTGGTGATGCAAGTCCATTGCATTGACTCTCCAGCAGCTTTTGGGTAGATATCAAACATTCCAACTTTTATGCTTAAAGGTATAACATATCTCTCCCCACAGTGCTGTCACTATTAGAAGCAGTTATGAAGTATTAAAGATTTACACATTTCTCAACTTCTCTCTTTCCATAAATGTGTCTGTTTTTTCATAATTATAATGTGCACACAGAAATTCTGAAAACCAGAAATATATGACTTATTTCCCCTACCCAGAGATACACACTATTAACATTAGACTTTTTCCTATTCATATAAACACATACATATATACAAATACTCTCTAACAAACACACACCCTTTTATAAACTGGAACATACCATAAAAATCTGATATCTTTTTTTATTTAACATATCATGAATGTGTTTGAATTTAAAAATACAATTTTAAGGGGTTGCAATTATAGTATTAAAAAGAGACATACTGTGATATATTTAATCATGTCTTTCTTATAGAATATGAATTTTATTATAATTTAAATATATTAAAAATAATGCTGCTGTGAACATTAAAGTTTTTTTAAGTTTATTTATTTATTTTTGAGAGAGACAGAGGCAGTGTGCGTGGGGGAGGGGCAGAGAGACAGGGAGAGAGGGAATCCCAAGCAGGCTCCATGCTGTCAGTATAGAGCCTGATGCAGCACTTCAACTCACAAAACTGAGTCAGATGCTTAATTGACAGAGCCACCCAGGTGCCCCATGATGTGCAGATTTTAACTCACCAATTCTTTGCACATGAATTAGTTTTAGTTGGATCCTTTAAAATCAGATAATTGAGTCAATGTACATGTTGGTATTATAGAGAAATCCAAGGTCAATTTGAATTTCCTTCCTTTAAATTAAGCAAGCTGCTTGTTTTTCCCTAGATCCTTACAGGACTTAGTTTCCTTCTTTATTTTTATTTTCTTGTAAGTGAGAATGTACCTAACATTTTTTTCTTGAGGTTACTTGGGAATTGGTCAGCTCTTTCAACTAATATACTTTAACTCAATATAATTTACATATTTTTTCTACTCACTAATTTTTAAAAACATGTAAGTCTTACTTTGGATCAGCATTTTCTATTTATCGTACATTCTATATACTCAAACATGAATCATTAGCATCTTTTCTTTTTGTCTACATTCAGAGAAAGTTTGTCAAAGTCGTGTTTCATATCGTGTAGGGTTTTCTAGAGTTAGTTCTGTTCTGTTCTACTACAAGTAATTGTAAATCTTCTATTGCATTTAAATGTTGTTCCTTATCTTGCTTAGTCTCCCTTTTTACCTTATACAGTTATCTTTCCTTCACAGCCTCCTGTTCTACGTATGTTATTTTCTTCACCAATTTATAGTACTTATGTTTTGCTTTGTACTGAAGCAATCTTCTATTTTTTTTTTTTTCTAGTTGCTAGGATGCTTTTCTTCCTTTGGTTCATTAACGTACCGTTCCCGTATACTTAGAGTTCTTTTACTTCTTCCTCCCCTCTCCTTGTTCTCCTCCCCTTCCTTCTCCCCCTCCTTCTTTTTCTTCTTGTTTTTTGTTTGTTTGTTTGCTATAGGTCTCTAATTGCTTTTATAATTTTCTGTGAATATAATAAGATATCACTAGAGCTAGTATTTGCATCCCTCATGTCTCTTTGGCAATTTTCAATTTGATTATATAAGTCCTTTAAAAAATAAAAATTGCTACAGTACTATCAATAGCATGAGTGTCCAATTTAGTTGGGTTTTTTTCCTGTAATTATAATATTTTAGTGTAAATATTCTATACAGGAATCTGCTATTCAACTACCCCTGCAAACTAGGCATGAGATCTATTTATTATCATTCAATAATTACATACTACATAAGTGAGGTACTCTGTTCTGTACATGGAACATAGAGAAATAAGATAACTCCTGAATATAGGAACTTATGTATCCTTGCTGTGCAGACGGTCTTTGAAACATAAGATAAATGGAAAGAAAATCTCTCAGTCTTACCTCAAGTTGCTCACAGTTTAGAGGCAGAGTGAAACGCAATCCACTGAGCATAGCAGAGGTATATAAAACATATTATGGGATTACAGAGGATAGAGCGATTACCTACTTGTTAATAAACTTGCTAATTATTTAGTACTATATTCAAAGCTCTGTTTTAGGTCTGGAATTTCAATAATAAACAAAAGCAAAGTCCAGGCTCTAAAGGTGTCAATGTTCTAGAATAAATAAATAAATACTATGTCAGATGGTGATATGTGCTATAAAGAAAATAAAGTCAGGTAAAATGAAAGGAGATAGAGAGTCAAGAGCCAGGAGTTAGGGAGTATGGTGTGAGGGGGATATTGTTTTATCAAGAAAGAATTCTTTGATCTATTGATATGTAAAGAAAGATCTGAAGGAAACACACTGAAGTGAGTCATGCATACACCCAGGGAAATAATATTTCAATCACTGGAGATAGCAAATGCTAAGGTCTTGAGGAGAGTATGTCTGTCAAGGAGACTAATGAGCAAATGCTACAGTGGTAAGGGATAAGATCTGAATCAGACAGAATATGGGACCCAGGTCATATAAGGCCTTACAGGCCAGGGAATGACTTCAACTTAGTGTAAGCTAGGAAGTCACTGGAGAGGTCTGAGAAGGCGACATGATACGATTTCCACTTGAATACTATTTTGGCTGTTATGTGAAAAACAGACTTTATAGATGAAACAGAGAGATCAGTAAAGAAGCTACTGCAAATAATTCAAGTAAAATAATCACAATGGCTTAGACCAGCAGTAGAGTCGGTGAGAAGCAGTGGTTTTTGGATATATTTTAACCAGATTTGCTGACAGATTGGTTGCAGACGAGAGAGAAAGAGACAAGTAAATGTATTCTTCTGGAGAAGAAAGATTTCATGGCGGTGGTGATATTTAAACTAGGCTGTAAGAGGCAAGTTATTTACCAACTATGTGGTGTACCGAAGAATGCGAGGATGGGAGGAGCACCAAGAGACAGAGGGCAGGCTTTCCATGGACAGAGAATATCATGGATATAAGAGAGACGTTAACTATGGCTGAACTAGAGATGGGGGCAGCCAGAAAGGGTGGGTCAGGAGGCAGAGGGACAAAGCAGAGAATAATGGGGCTAAGCCAGGAAGGCAATTAGCAGATTCCGAGGCGCCCTGGATGTCAGGAGAAACAGCTGGACTCTACTAGCACGCAAAGAAGAGTCACTAAGGATTGCATCGCAAGGGAAGGACCTAACCAGTTCTATGTATTAAGTAAAGCAAAGCCAGTAGGAGCAAGACTAGAACAAAGTAAGAGGAAGGAGACCTGTCAGGAAGTGTTCAGGCAAGAAAGGAGGAGGGCCCAAACTAGGGTAACAGAAATGACTAAAAAGGTGGAGAGATGGAGGACAATCTTAGGACTTACTAAAATTCAGTCTTCTAGTTTTCATCATGACAGCACCAACACAGACTGAGAACTGTTTATCATTGGAACAAAAGACGCTTGCAAAAATAATACCAGTTATTTGCTTATTCCTTTTCTAAAATCAAAAAAGTGAATGAGAGTTACTTTAGGGCTCCCAACAGTCACTAGTAAAATAAGACCTGGCTTAGTCAATGGACTCTTCAACAAATAGAGAAAACAAAAGATAATTAGTTTTAATTCTGAACAAAGAAAATAAAATAACATGAGGTAGCACTGGAATTCATAGGCCAACTTTGTTGTGAAAGAAATGAGGGCTTAGTTCTCAAAGCCAAGAGCATTAGGGAAGGACTCTTACCCAACCCCATCAATTATAAGCAACAGTCACTGAGCTAGGGGTCAAGAATCAAATTTTAAAAACTCTGCTTCCTCTACTCATTCCCTGGGTCTTTATGCAATCACTTCACTTCTCACCAACATAAAATTTAAATATATATATTTGATATACATTATTTATTATATCTTATATGTAATACATATTGTATATTATTATATTTATGTTATTATTTAACATATATTTAAATATATATAATACATATATATTAAACTTATATAGCTCTGAGGGTGGAGGGGGAAAGTCATGGATGGATATGAGAAGCCTTAGTCAACTGCAAAGAGCAGCATAAAAGCCATGAGTTATGATTATTACTGAAGTCTCATATTTCTAACATCTCCCATATAAAGTGTTAAATGTAGCTTAAGTAATTTGGGAAGCATTGGTAAAACATTATTTCAATCTGGTGAGGGAGTGGTTGTCAGATAATAAAAATCTGTTTAAGTTTGAATATTAACCATTTACAATGAAATCATACAATTAATATTTACCTGGTAGCAATCACTAAGTTCTAAACAATGCCAAGTTAATGGGTTCATTTGTTTAAGAAAATAAATGGATTTGGTGTATCTCCTTCCATACATTTTTAAATACACAAGTGTAGATACATAAGTAAGTATAATATAATGTTCTGTGACCTTAAAATTTACTTAAGCTACACTGATCAAAATTTAATCTCAGCAATCTATTTTCATTTCTCTTGTTTTCAAAATTTATCTATGTTCTTACGTATTTATGCTCTTTATTCATTTTAATAGAAAAAGAGAGACTAATGAGATAGAATGAAGGGAAACCTTCTGACTTCATCTGTAATATTTTACTTAAAACCAATTTTTGAGGGGCACCTGGGTGGCTCAGTCAGTTAGGCATCCAATTTCAGTATGGATCATGATCTCATGGTACGTGAGTTGGAGCCTTGTGTTGGGCACTGTGCTGACAGCTCACAGCCTGGAACCTGCTTCAGATTCTGTGTCTCCCTCTCTCTGCCCCTCCTCCACTCATGCTTCTGTCTCTTTCTCTCAAAAGTAAATAAACATTAAAAATTTTTCTAAAACAGTATTTGAAGCAATATGAATTTTTTAGAATTTTGGTAGATACTCAGGTATCTAAATTTATTTGCTATTTTTGTAGGTTTGAAATATTTCCTAATAAAAACTTTAATAAATAAATTTAATATGGGCAGCCCCTGTAAATCTGTTGCAGACTTATAATTTTAGAAGATAGAGAATATAGAAAAAAGAAGTTAGAACCCAGAAAGAACATTATAGCATGTCTTGTCCAAACTTTACTCTCCCCTTAATTTTCAGATATAAAACTCAGTGAAGTTGGTTCATTAATTTAACAAATATTTATTAAACACCTACTTCATGGCAGGCTCTCTCCTGAATTCCAGAGAACTAGCAGTATCCCTTGCCCTAATGGAGTTATCTTAGAGGAAGAAGCACTGAGATTAAATAAATTATTTCTAAAAATGTGATCTATGTTCTAAAAAAAAAAAAAACAGAGGGACACAAGGCAAAATGTGCAGCTCTATATAGTTTGGAGGGTCAGGAGGGAATCCCTGAAGAAATGATTCCTAAAGGTTGCACTAAATCTAGGCAAGTGGGGATGAACTCAGATTCCTTATTTTTGGAAAACTAATACTTTTAAAACTACATTGTACCCTGATGACTGAGTTTCCATATAAAACCAAACTGACACTATAAGCCAAGGACTTGGTTTTCTGTTCCTATGATCAAATCACTTGTTTCAAAGCAGTTTTAGTTTACGATACCATGGCTAAGCTTTTCTTACAAAGTTAGATCAGGAAAAGCTTAGAGATGATTTGGTTCAGCCACTCCAGCCACAGAGGAAGGACCCAAGCCCCAGAGAGGAAATGACACATGTTCAAACACACTCAGCAACAAGGGCCATCTTGACATACAGGCCCACACCGCTTCCCATGCACCATGCAGTCTTAACGCTAGTGGTGTGGGGCCCAGGTGGAGCTGGTGAGTTTCGTCCCAGAGTGAATTTACATAGACATTTAATATGATTAGAAAAACAAGTATAAAGGTCAGAGTGCATCTAAAAAATAAAATATGATCACCACTTTCCTGCAAGATTACAAGGCTATTCCATACGGCTGTTTGCTTAAATATCACATGCTTTTTAGTTTAGTAAATAAGTTTGTCTAGGAATTGCAATTTTCTTCCCTAAAATGTAAGTATATTTTCAGAATGAGATGAATGTAAGAATAACAGGAAATGCCCACCAACTGTTACAAGAACCAATTCTACCCCATCTGCTCTTAGATTTAATAAGTCAGCAGTGGATTGTATTAATCTTTTTATAGACAGTACTTAGGGAAAATGCCACATGAACTCGTAGCTCTTAAAATTAGGCAAATCTTAATGTAAAATTAGAAAATAAAATATTGTGATAGAGAAAAGAAAAGACAAGGGAAAGAAAAGAAGGCATATGTGAAAGAATTTCTTTCAAAGATAAAGTAATTGATTTCTTAAAAAAAAAAAAAGTCATAGCCTTTGGCCTCTCAGTCACTGAGGAATTTCAGGCAACTCACAGGATCTCCCTGAACACAGAGCTAATAATCACACATAGGGAGAAAATGAGGGAACTTCATGAGATGATTTATGTTTCTTCTGTTTTGAGTATTTTATGATCTGATGCAAATCTGTCAGAGAATCCAGTTTCTAGGTTCACACTGGCAAAGTACCTCTTTAAAAAGAATCTGGAAAACAGAGCATTGATAATCTTTCTGATCAGAAATACATTAGAAGAGTAGGAATCAATGTGTGTGCAGATGTAGATGTATGCATATCCAACAGGGTGTTTATTCTTAGGGATACTAGCCTACGAGTAAGATCAAAGAGCCACATTTTTTGTTCAGCCTCAACCCAATTTCCTCTTCCACAGTCTTAAACATCCACATGAAAAAGTACTCCTGGAGCGTCTTGGAACAGAGGTGCCTCAAAACTGACAAATGAACTAACCTCTTTCTTGCTATACAATATCCCTGACAAAATGGAAAAGCAAGCTTTGCCTAAGTTTTGTTTTGCTTTGTGAAGGAGGGGGTGGAGGTTTGGTATATTGAGGAGTGAATCCACAAAGCGAAATATCATGTTCAAATAAAATAACTCCAGGGGATTGTGGACAACAAGAGTAAATTCAGCTCCTCTACTAATAATATGTTGCAAAGAGAAGTGGAGAGAAAAGCATTCCAGTAACTCTGACTGCACCATCACCACCTGCCTCAGTAGACATACAATATTACATGCCCTTGGCTGCCAGACTGGTAATTCTGCATCACAACGCATAGAGATGCCAGCTAATATCAGCACACACCTGCATAATTTTTCAACAGCTCGATTTCCCAAAGGTGCAACACAGACCCTCCCTCCCCACTCCATCAAAAAGCAAAACAAAACAAAACACTTTATTCTTTCAATCTCTCCCAGAAGAAATACCATACCATATGCAAATCCCAAAGTGCAAGGCTAACTTCACTTACAAATCTCCAAGAATATGGAAGGAATAAACGTCATTGGAATAGGCAGATCAATAATTACATAACCCACCCCATCACTTCATCCATCTTCAAGGGAAGCAGCAGTATAGGACAGTGTCAAAACCATTCTGATGCTCCAGTGCCAGCTTGCAGATAAATCCACATCTGGCAAGCTATCATGCTAAAAATGAATGTCTTAAGTTTTTAATTTAATTTTTTAAGTTTTCATTTATTTTGAGAGACAGACAGAGGAGAGGAGGGGCAGAGAGAATCCCAGACAGGCTCTGTGCTGTCAAACTCATGAACTGTGAGATCATGACCTGAGTCGAAACCAAGAGTTAACCGACTTAACCGACTGAGTCACCTAGGCACCCCTTTTGCTAATTTAGTACTATGTATGTTAAGTACATGGGGCTTAAATGTATGGGGCTCAGCTGATTCAGTGTCTGACTCTTGATTTCAGCTCAGGTCATGATCTTATGGTTCGTGAGATTCAGCTCTTCATCAGGCTCCATGCTAACAGTGCAGAGCCTGCTTGGGATTCTCTCCCTTTCCCTCTCTCTATGCCCCTGCACCCAAAGGCATTCTTTCTCTCTCTCTCAAAATAAATAAACATTTTTTAAAAAAAGGAAATGCGAGTCTTGAAAATAAAAATATAAGGGTCAAAACATAATTTTCAATCAAGAGGATTTGGAAAATTAACTATAACTATCTAATTCACTAAATACAAAAACAGTCTTAGATAGAAAGACCCAGATATAGCTCCAGTATGATCTGCTTGAAAGTGCTTGAATAACCTTTTCCACATATAATTGTATGTGCTAATTATAGACTATATTCCGGGTCTGTCCCCTATAAATAAACTCACTTGAGAAATATTATCAATTTCACATTTAGGAAGAGAGGCTTTTAAATTTTTTTAATAATTAAAAGGTGATCACTTTCAAGGTTTTAGTTAAGTAAATACATTCTGAACAAACACCAGATTAATGTCCTGTCATGGCTATGATGAATGATGTATCAAAATACCAAAAGCAAAACCAGCAAGTGAATGCATGTATATCATTTAGGGGCAGTTTTGGATATTTTCTTGAGAAACTGACTTTAAAGTGTTAGGTGAAAAACCAAAATATCATTTAAGAACCAACTGATTATCCTTCTTGTGACTATACCACAGTTTTATCACCTCATTTCTTTTTTTGTCCTTAAATTTTTTTAAACATATTTTTTATTTTTGAGAGACAGAGAGAGACAATGTGATCAGGAGAGGGGCTGAGAGAGAGAGGGAGACACAGAATCTGAAGCAGGCTCCAGGCTCTGAGCTGTCAGCAGAAAGCCTGACACAGGGCTCGAATCCATAAGCCATGAGATCATGACCTGAGCCTGAAGTCGGATGCTTAACCGACTGAGCCACCTAGGCGTCCCTATAACCTTATTTTTAAACTGCACAGGCACACGGGGTGGTAAATATTGCCCGAAGACTCATGGACAGGAAGGCAGGAGGGCAGGACTCTAGTTATCCACTTGGCCACAGACTTCCTGCATTATCTTAGGGACGTCACTTCCCCTTGTGGGTTCAACTTCATTCACAACGTAGGCGTCCCACTTAGAACCGCATCCACTTCAAAGGAAGGGGAAATCTGCAAAGCAAGCTTGCCAACAGATCCCAGCCCACCAACTCCTATTGAATCTATTGTCGTGATTGGGCAGGAAGAGATCTCCTAATTGGCCCCCTATTCCTCTGGCAAGGCATCGAACTTCTCCTCCCTGTCTCCCTTCCTGCCACAGTCGTCTAGCTGCCAGACATGTACGAATTGTGTGCATGATAATTTAAAAAAAAAATCCTTCCTCCAAGCACTTTTCCCGATGGCCCCAGCCAAAGGGCCGCCTGTTGCCACCTGTCAGTTGTGGGGATTAATTACCTGAGCCCAGGCTGGGAGCGGCACATTCTTCCCAGGGCCGCACCCACAGATGTTGACATCAAGCAGGTGGGATGTCTGCTACCTGCTTGCTGCGAAGACCAGCCGGGAGCCCACCGAGGCCTGGCAGGTGGAGGGGGGTGGGACATTCAGACTGCACAGCCGAGCAACAAAACCGCAGTAGGGAGGGATGTGCCCTGATACCTCTCCTTGGGAAGCCCGAGGCAGCTCTGTGGCTAGGTCTGGGCACTGGCCTGGCCAGGAAACAGCTGCAGCTTCCCTTTCCGGAGGACAGCATGTTGGCACAGACCTTGGGAAGGGGATGGCGGTGGAGCCCGCCAGCCTAGTTCTAGATGCCTGAGGGTATGAATTTGAAAGCCAGTTAGTTCAAAAAGATTTGACAGACCTGATTGGTAATTTTGCAACTCTATCTCCCCAGGAGGCTAAAATGACCTTTCATGTAGAGTTTTCTGTTGGGGATACCCCCTACTAACCCTGACTGACCAGTAATATCATCTGCAGTTAACTTCACAAGGCAGACACTGGAGGGCATTCGTCAGAGGGACTGGTATACAGCAGGTGCTCAATAAACATTAGCTTACCTTCAATGCTTCCTGAAGTCACAACAATCCTGAGAACTCTCAGGGGGTGCAGTACCTCTCCTCTTTTACATGTGGAGAAACAGGGGCTCAAATGTTTAAAGCAACATTCCAATAAATGCTAGGGCTGAGCATGGAATTGGGGGCAATTAATCTTCACAGTGCTGATTAAATGCCTGCAAACAACCCTTGTGCCTGTGTGTCGTGCATACCGCATGGCCCTCCATAAAGCAAACCTGGACATTCCCCAGCAATACGAGAAGATTCAATAATCCATGGAGTAAAAATTCTTCCAATAGGAATGCAGGTAAGCAGAAACCCAGGGGGACAGAACACCGCATCTGACATACCTGATTTAACGTCCCAGTGTCTAAAGCAGAGAACAAACTCAGAGAAAAAGGTCACACCAAGTGTCAGCAAAAGGATAGGATTAGAACCTATGACTCCTAACTTCCGACTCCATGATCTTTTCACTATAAAACATTCCTATACCACTTCTTTCAGAAAAAGTGTTACCAGGGTGGGTTGGTGGGCATATCGAGAGAGCTTCCTAGGGGTGCACACACACTCTGGACAAGAAACAATCTATGCCAACTGGCACCTCCCTTTCACTGCAACAGGAGCATGTCTGGCTAACCAGGCTACCCTCCAGGGTTCTGCTCTGGGTGTTAGCGATTATTTGCGCCCTTAAGGGAGAGAAAGTGTCTTCTTCCCCCTCAGGGTGGCTCACTGTTCCCAGCGACCAGCAAAGCCCTGGGATCCTATATCTCAACCTCAGGGTCCAAACCTAGCACCCCCACTTCTTCCTTAGCCCTTACATTAGCATGTGGAGAAGGCAGCCTCGGGTCAGAAAGGTGCCAGTCTTGTTCAGAGATCAAGTCACTGCCTACCAAGAATGTTTCCTGTTCCTGGTCCAAGGCAATGTTTCATGCTGCGGCCCTCAAACAGGCAGGAGTCCATTCCAGGGCTATTCTTCTTTAACCCCTTGATGCTAGAGTTGAAGGTCATTGTCTATACTTCCACAGACTCTGCACTCTCCTTCAAAATGACTCCCAGGGTATATACTGCCTATACCTCTAGTCCCTGGTGAAGGCTGCAACTTTCCAGTGAACAGAAACACATTTAGAACCTTGTCATGGATGGACACACTCACAGCTCTGAACCTATGTAATGGTCTGGGTACCCTTTGCAAGATAATGCCAAACCTATTCGTTCCCTTTAATTAGATTCATGGCTTGTTTTAAAGTTTCATCTGCAAATTAACCCTAAAAGTAAACTCTCTATTCTAAGTGTGGTAACTTGTTTGGATCTGAAGGGTACTCTTTTTACTGGAAGGCTAGGTGAGCCGGGCTTATGAGAAGAGATGTGGGATTATACCTTGACAGTGCGGAGGGTAATAGCATCTATTGATTTCCAGAAATGACACTGTCACTCCCCATCCAAGGAGTCATTAACTGTTTACAGAACATTTTCATACATGCTACTCATTTAATTTTCAGCCAACTCTGTGAGTAAATCATCCTTCTCCACTTTTTGTCCGTGAAGCATCAGAGGCCCTGGTAGATGAACTAGTTTGCTCAAAACAAAACAGGGGTAGAAGACAAGGTTAAGCCTCTAATCTAGGTTTAAACTTCAAATCCAGGACATCTACTGTACGCGTATCCATACCACAAGGCACATTGTAGGATATCTCCCTGTGCACTGGTGGGGTCCTTGCCGTGTTCAAGTCACAGTTTTACATGTTAGGACAGGAAGGGGTGGGGATCAAGTCCATACTGTCCAGAAACTTGTCATTTAGGAAAGATTAATATAAGTAAATAATGCTGACAAACAACAGAATATAAAATGAAGATACAAATGTTATGAAACCTGAATACCAAAGTGTTTCTGGCTTCAAAGTCCCAGAAAGTTATTGAGACTCTGAAAAATTGGTATCGCCTCTCAAGGATGGAGGCTTATAAATGTTGCAACAAATATTCCCCAAACCCTTAATATATGGGCATCTCTCACTTCTCTCTCCCTCCTTCTCTTTCTCCAACACACACACACATACACACACACACACACACACACACACACACACACAGAGTTAGCTCTGTTTTATAACAAAAGAGGTTAGCAGTTTTTATTTTATGAAGAAAAAACAGACAACTCAGTTCATTCCTAAAATATTTGTATAGCCTTGAAATTCAGGTTTCAATTAGACTGAATTATGAAGAGATAGCTAGTTTTGAGGATGACTGCATGAAAAAGAAAAGCATTTAGAATCTGTACCTTTAAACGAACCCTAGCATTTATCATCCCTAATTTCCTAAGGCATGCTCAAATATTCAAATAGCTGAATATTCTGGCAACACAGCTGTACAAAGTAGGACCCATGTTTTCCGTAATTAAAAAAAAAACACTCACACATTAATACTTATTGAACTTGATTTCTAGACACTTTGCTAAATTCTTGTGTCTTAATACAGTCTTCAGAGTAACCTGTGAAGTAGATATTATGACTGTCCTTTGCCAGATAAGTGAACTGAGACTCAAAAAGGTTTACTAAGTTGCCCAATCTTTCACAGCTTCTAAGCAGTAGGGCAGGATTCAACTTCAAGTTCCCCTGATGGCAGCTCCTAACCCCCTTGCTCGTAAGCTGCAGGGCACAGCTCAGGGGGCTCAGGGACAAACAGTCCGACCTGCTGCTGATCCTTACGTGACTTTACAGGGTGATTAGCCTGCTGGAGCTACATATTCCTCATCTCCAAGACAGAGATAATACCACCAACCCCTTTGAACGTGTTGTGAGGGTTGAATGGGGAAACCAGACAGTATTTACCATTCAGTGGTGGGTCCGTCTAAGTGTGTGATGAACACCAACTCTTACCATGATATCAAGATGTTCAGCCTCAGCACTTCTTTCCACTGTGCAGGCTTATTGCTAGACCAGCAGCCAGAAATATTACTTTAGTGACACAAAGCAGGTTCAAAAAAAACCTCTAAAGATTACACTTTGACTCAAGGTATGTTTCTGGGGTGAATCAGGAAACAGAGAAGAAAAAGTAGAGACAGAAAGAAAGGACATTGGAAGGCTAGTTTTACCACTACAACTGAAATCTAGGCAACTGGATTCTTAACTCTCTTTCTGAGGCTCTTAATGCATCTTGTTTTATTATTTTCTCTATGTGTGGGGGAGGAGTGGGACAGGTTCTTCTTCGTACTTCTACCTACAATATCTAAACTGTAATCCTAATGCACTGTCCTTTTGACAGAAACTCAGTTTAGCAAAGAGGTTTAAATCTCTCAGTGAAAGAGTATCAGCAATTATTGAGAATCATTATTACCGTTGATATTTTATATCCCTCATCCCTTTTGCCACAGAGAAATAGATGCCCGGTGTAAATATAATGGGCTTAAATAAAGGTGGAATGAGTAGCAAATGGATTCCAAAACATAAACAGAGGTCCTACTTGCTGATCTCCTTTGACTTACTGTATTTTTTTTCTTATTACACTTAAGATACCAGGGACTTTTAAGTGTGCTATCATGAATTTGTGAAAGGTTTAAGAGACTTACAGGTTGCTTCAACTACAGTTCCCCATACAATTCCAAGTGAACAATGGCAAGATGAATTTCTTTCAAGCCTACACCATCATATAAGCAAACTGTGGAGTTTCCTTATAACAGATAAGTAGAGGAAATGACCATGCAGAAACACCGAGACCCTACGGGTACTGGTAAGATTCTGCCAAGCAAAGGGATAACTCAATAAATTAGATCAGATTTGCTGCTTAATACCTTGAAGCCAAGTCTTAAATGTTTGGTCTCCATCCCCTTTTTAAATAAATCCATAAGAACTAAAATAATTTTGAGATGTCTACTTCCATGGTTGATAATTAGGGACTGTGTGGCCAACTAATACTTGTGTGTCTGTGTTTGCTGGGGATGGGGAAGGAGGTGGAGGAAGGGGAGAGACGTAAACAAACCCTCTATCTGCAACACCTCTTAAAAGCTTATCATAATGTTACTTCCTATTTCTTTACAGTTCATTTGTTTAAGATGAAAACATGCATCATCTTGCTGGCTTTTCTTTTCTTTTCTTATTTTTTTTTTTTTTGCATTCTTTATAAACTTAACATTCTAAGCAGCCTCAGTGGGGAAAAGAATGCTATGTAATAGTCTTAGTGATGCTATGAAGTTAGAGTAGACCTATTAAAATCTTTTAGCAATAACAAGAAAAATAATTAATCCTGTTAAAAACTGTTATCTTTGCTAACAAACTTGAAAGGGTATCAGGAAGGGAAGGAGGAAGGAAACAAATGACCCAAAGGGAAAAAGGAGAAGGGAGGGTAGGAGACGCCAAAGCTGTGGAAAAGAAGAGTGCTAGGTCAGCTTGTATTTAAATCCACTTGAAAACTTTTTGTCACCTCACAAATGCTAAATTTGCTATCATGAGAGGAATGAAAAATTCACTTTTGCCTAAAGAGTTATTGTTTGAGCAAGGAATAGGATTGCCAGATATACCCGGTTAATATTTAATCTCAAAACCAATGAGTCATTTGTTAGCATAAGTACATCCCATAAGTACATGGGATGTACTTATGCTAAAAGTTTTGTTGTTTATCTAAAATTCATATTTAACTGAATATCTTGGATCTTTTTTCTAAGTCTGATAACCCCAAATGTAAAGGACATACAGAAATTTTCTTAATTTTTGTTACTGACATTTTCAAATTTATCAAACTCCATACACACGTCACCCATCTTCAACAATTATTAACATTTTGCTAATCTTACTTCAGGATAGAGGGGAGTCTAACAGGTAGGAATGAGAAGAAAGAGAGGGCAATATTTTGGATGGAGGGGATACCAGGAGACCAGGCACAGGGATGGGAAAACAAAAGACAAATCGTCTTCTGATGACTGTGAAATATCACTCCTGGCAGCCGGGCAGAGTATATTTTTGGAATCACTGCATGCTGTGAGGAACACAATACTCACAGAGGCAGAAGGCTCACTTCCCTACGTACCAAATTGGTGTCAAATCTCAACAAAAGTTACATAACTCTTCATGTGAGAAGTGAGGGTAATAACTGCCAACGTGACAGGTTTGTTATAAGGATTAAATGTTATAATATATACGTGTGTGTGTTGAAAAATATAAGACATTTTACAAACAGAATGAGATTATTGTTATTAGTGGGAGTTTGGGCCAAAAAGAACACTGATCAGAGCATCACATGCTCAGAGATCAGCACGCAGTCCCTGACAATGGGTATCAGTGATCCTCGATCTGAGCTGTGTGTTAGAGCCATTTCTTCACTAGACACTGGAGAGGGAGGGGTGGGAGGTTGGGGGTAGAGCCAACTGCACCAGCTGAACCAGAGGTGTACGGGCTCCCCATAGAAAAGGGGCAATGAGAAGCGATGGGAGAGATACTGCTGAGACCGAATCAGCAGGATGCCACCGAGTCTAGGTTTCCAGGGGGAGTGTCATGAGATGGTGATATCATTTGGTGGATCACTGTCATTATCTCTACAGGTTACAGGGCCAAAACCTTTTGGTTTGTTGAACTGCAGAAGAGGTCTACTTTCCAACTGTCGACTAATTTTAATGCTAGCAAGTTCCTTTCTACATAATTCCATTCTCCTTATGCACAATTGCCATTAATAAACATTGATGATTCTTATAAACCCCCAACATTTTGGGCTCATTCAGTTTCATATCATGTGCCAACTCACAGAACAAAATCTACTCTCAGAAGAGAGATTCCTTGACATTCTAAGTTGTACGTGTTTATTTGATTTATCTCCTTAGAAGATCCAAGTTTTAAAAAAAATCTCTGCAAATTGACACTTTCTTGAATGTGGAATATGGATAAAACCAAAAATGAAATCTCTTGAAAACAGCAAACACTCATGAAAAGAAACTACTATCCATTTAATCAAAGGAATGTGCATTCTGAGCACCTGCTTCAAAGACAGACATGCTGATGATAACACCTGACTAGTAAGTCCAATCTCCCTAACCTGCTTCTATGGAGCATCTCATTGTGGTCTGAACCTCTATTTGCTCTGCTTGCAGACAAATGGCTGCTAACAGAACAAGGATTAAGCATGCATAACGAATGTACTGCAATGCCTTCATTATGCTCTTTATATCTGAGACATCAGGAGGCTGGTATACACACACCAGTCAATATTTCCGCTCATTTACCTGACTGGCCACCTGATTCACTTCTAATTAGGACTTTGATAAAAAAAAAATACTCAAGGTATTCCCAATCAGAAAACTCAGGGGAGAGAGCTGGCAACGGTCTCTTATTTTAAAGGTCTCATAATCTATAATTTATCTGTCCCCCTTCTAGTCTCTTAGCATTATGAGTTGAAGTTTATCAACATTAACCATCCTTCTGTATTCTTACAAGTCACCCTGTATGTAGCTTCATAAGCTCTACAGAATCTGAGAAATAAAGCGCCAAGGGATTTAATTCTCAAACCCTATGTGTGTGGGATCCTAACCTGGGCACAAGACGGGACTTCACTGAGGCCACAGGGAATCAGGGACATATCAGATTAAGACTTATTTCATGGGACCAGACCACCCAACTCCGTCACAATCAAGATTAAAATACTTAGAAATGAATCCTTCAGTTGTCAGTCCTCAAAATTGAGAAGTGTGTGTCCTTTAACAATTTAGAAAGAAAAACACAAGAAGTGAAAAACAAATTTATGAAATCCACATCTAATGATTGTTGTGAACGTGAACAAAGTATCAAAATACACACTTTCCCATGCCAAAATGACCCATACTGAGCACAGATTTAGGTGCAGTCATTTAGGAATTGTGTTCGTGATGGGGGGGGAGGGGGAACCAGGTGTGTGTGTGTGTGTGTGTGTGTGTGTGTGTGCACGCGCGCATATACGCACGCACACGCTACTGTTTGGTGCAGTAAACTCTCTCATCAAACCAGCTGGATTATGGTCTTAATCACCATCATAGATGAAAGCAACTTGCAAGTTTGGGAACCCACAGTCCAAGTGCTAGGAGAAATCTATTCTGTGGGAATAGCAGCAGAGTGACTGGGGAGACACATGCATAGAAAGTACATAGAACCAATGGTCATGTATTTTTGTTGATGTTTGGTAGAAATCCCTAATGGAAACTCCCTGATTTAGACATTATTGGGAGAAGAAGCAACTTCATGAAATCTGTATGGCACAAAGCCCACTTTTTTTGCCCCTTGCCAACATGCTTAAGAATCTGTGTTTTCCAAATAGAATATTAATAAATTCCCCCAAGTCTCTCATCTCCAAAACTTAAAAAAAAAAAAAAAAGAATCTGTCAGACTATCAAAGCACTGTCAGTGCCAGTAAAACACATCATTAAGGTGAGTAATTTTCCTGTTTACTTCAAACACTTTTTTTCCCAAACTCGAACCTGGGCAGGTCTGATCAGGTAAGGCTTTGGAACGAGTAAAAGCGTCCCCAATTTCTACATAAACGCTGCAGGCCATGGGGCAAAGGCAAGTCCCAACCAGCACTCCACAGTAGTCCAGCTTCTCGGCGCCTCTGGTCTTGTCTCCTCATACCTTACAAGTATCGTCATGTCTCCTAGCCCTCAAATTCTATTTTATCTGCAACACACACACACACACACATTTGCACACACATCCATGTATTTTCTTCCTTTTACTTGTAATTAATAAACACAAATATTTGGAATAAATTGTATAACAAGTCTTTCTTTCCTGTGTACCTTTCAAAGTAAAATATTTCCATTCTGAATTCATGGGTTCTTTGTGTGCAGACAAATGGCAGAATGTAAGAGCGTAATCTTTTCTAACTGTTAAAACTGCTGTAGTTTTTAAGTGCAGTGAAGCAGAGATCTGCCTTCTCTCTCTCTCTCTCTTTCAGGGAAATAGGTACTATTGTCTCCATTAAACAATGTTTTTAAGGTCTACCCTGTATGCAACTATATGTACTTTGTAATTTGTGTTTCCCTTCTTAAAAAAATAAGGGAATTAGAGAAAACTGCTATCTTTTTCATCAGGTGAATCTTTCAGTGTGCTCTATTTCTGAGAAGACAGGAAGCTGGAGCTCAAGTTTAGTCTTAGATCTATCTTGTCTATAGGAACGGATCAGTACATCTCCTGAGTTGACTTCCCAGTCTATGAAATAGAGCATTAAAAACAATAAGTTCCTAAATCACAGGGGTGTTGTGAGTTCTACTGTCTGTGAAACAGTGCATTCTTTGGGTGAGAGGTGTTGCCTTGTTATGAAGACACTGCACTTACATAATCCGAAGCATGCTCACAGATTGGGAAGGCAGTTTTCAAGCCAAAAGCACAGTGCTTTTTTGTTGTTGTTTTGTTTTTTGTTTTTGTTTGTTTTCTTTTGTTTTACAGTAGAGATGAGCCTATTTGCATACTGGTCTGAAGTATCTATTTGCCTCTATTCATTTACCCTGTTTCTTCCCTGATGCCATCACTGTCATCACTACAGCCTCCCCCACCATACCTACTTTGTTTCAGGCAGAACAGGGAAATGAAAAGGAAATTAAATAATGAGTGATACAGAGCTGAACCTGTATGAAAGCTCACATTATGTCCCCACCCTTGGGGCAGGGACATGGGAGCAAAGTAAAGGAGCCACGAGTGACGGGAGGGACTCAGCAAATCTGGCCCTATTTATTGCTTGCCGACAGGGAATAAGGGAGGATCCAGCTCACCTCTGCCCTTGCTCTCTTGATCTCATTAGAAGAACTTACATTTGAGGAGGCAAAAGGGTGACAGACACAAAAGAGTGAAAGTCCAGATAGTAGTAAAAAGGCCTTTCATTCAAGGGTTATTCATTCTTGAATTTATGAGGATAGCTTGGCTATTTATTTGCTAGATGACTTTAAGCCTAGAGAGATAAGTAACTCTGTCTGTAAACTGGGAGTATTAATTACTTACCTTGAATAATTTTTGCATGAATGAGTTACCATAATATGACGTGTCTCGTGGAGTTCTTGGCTGGATGCTCAATAAATGGTAACTACCAATTTCATCCCTATCATCTAAATCTTGAAGCTGGTCATCAGATGTTAAACTCTGACACCATAATACCATACACAGGAGAATAAGAGTAATTAACTGTATGGCCAGAGGTAAAAATGTAAGTCAAGCATTACGTTTTATTAGAAAATGAAGGAAGGGGCAAAGAGCTTTTTATTTTAGCCTTCCTTGCTAAATCATTACTTCTGGCTTTAGCTGGTAAGTTGTGTCCAACTCCAGCTGTTGGACCTGAGTTAGACCAGAGCTACAGGACCTGAGTTCTACCCTCTGGAAAGTTGGTCCTGAGCAACCTCCTTGGGTTCAGGACGTTGACTCTAATAGCTGTCCTTCTGCCAGTCCCTGGGGTTGATGATAATAAAAATAGTTTAGACCATCAAGCCATTTGCAGAGAAGTCAAAGCTCACTTTCATTAGCTAGCCACTTAGTAAAACCCAATGGACAAGAAGAAATGTGAATGTTCACATTGGCTGAGGACTTATTTCCCCTAATGAGAGCATGATAACGTTCAGGGCACACCAAGTTCCAGGGCCCAATTAAAACGTCAGACTTCTATGTTATAAATTGAAACCTACCATGTAGAGGCTAAATGCCTGCTTCTTTAATTACAGTGTTCCTGTAATAGAGAAATAAGATTAGGAAGGGGGAGGGGGCTCAGACAGTGCAGACAAGGACGGACTAACATTGCTATTGTAAAGTGAGCACATAACCAAAATCCAAGTCCTAACTCCTCCATCTGGCCACCTAGAGATTCAGGCTCCTCACTGCATCTGTGAACTTCTGTGCCCTGATCCTCAACAGGAAGTTGAGGATAACAGGGCTGAACCTAGATGCTGTTGTGAGGCCCCAATGATAGTGTGGAAATGAAAATAACCTGCACATTCCAAGTGAACAGATAAAACTATTACTTAAATAAATAATGTAAGAAATACCCTCAAAAAAACCTTTCTAGAAAGTGTGGAACTTCCTGCCTACTTACACTGCTTTCTGTGCTAGGTTTATATTTAAAAATATGATCAGTTCAAATTGAAATATTTAATAGGCACAGAAAGAACTCGGTAGCCAAGGAATCTGAAACAGCAGATTTAAATAACTATCCTCCACTTGGAAATTACAAGGGTTTTGTTGTGGTCGTCATCACGGAGGACACAAGCCTGTTCTCACCTAACTAGGCTCCAGAGCCCCTATCGGTTTTCATTTCAGGGCAAGTTGGCAGCATTGGCATTGGGCAAGGAAACCACACAGTCAGACAACACGAGGGCAGGCTGTTCCTCCGACTGAGCACTTCTGGCCCATCTCATCCAGGAAAAGCGGGTACAGAAATTTCGAGTTTTCTTCCATTTCCCTAGTACTCTTATAGAACAATTACACATGGTGTTTTAACCCTTACAGAGTCCTACATGATTGTTTTGTGTTTCAACTGTTCCAGACCTCATAAACAATGCCCATCCTGCTTTTGCACCCTTACTGCTTTAACCTAACAGTATTTACTGATGGTCCATAGCCTCTCACTCCTTCAAAGTCCAGTGAAAATGTATCTTGATTTTTTTTCTTGTGACACATACTAATTTGTCTTCTGTTATAATTATAGGTCTTCATTTGTCTTCCTGGCCAGAAGAGTTTGAACTTCTAGACAGAGACCTTACCTTATGCCTCTTTCACTCAAGGGGTAAGCATAAGAAAACAAGAACAAAACTGTATGCCATGTAAAGGGAAATTACACATGTAAAACAAATAAAAAACTCATTTGAGATAAAGAATTAGATCGCTGAAGTCTGTGACACAAACTCACTATTATGAAAAGGAAAGATGCTAATGATTTTTCAACCCCTATTACTGAACCGGAA
>NC_043704.1:77810816-77848031 GCF_006229205.1 Suricata suricatta
AAAGGCATCAGAATTGGCATAGAATAAGTCAAACTTTCACTTTAAGCAGATGACATGATACTCCACATGGAAAACCCAATTGACTCCACCAGAAGCCTTCTAGAACTGATTAATGAATTCAGTAAATTTGCAGGTTACAAAATCAATGTACAGAAATCAGTTGCATTCCTATACACCAAAAATGAAGCAGCCAAAAGAGAAATCAAGAAACTGATCCCATTCACAATTGCACGAAAAACTATCAAATACCTAGGAGTAAACCTAACCAAGGATGTAAAAGACCTATATGATGAAAACTATAGACAACTTATGAAAGAGACTGAAGAAGACACCAAGAAATGGAAAAACATTCCCTGTTCATGGATCGGAAGAATAAACATTGTGAAAATGTCGTTACTACCCAAAGCAATCTACACATTCAATGCAATCCTCATCAAAATTTGCACCAACATTCTTCTCAAAGTTAGAACAAACTATCCTCAAATTCATATGGAACCACAAAAGACCCCAAATAGCCAACGTTATATTGAAGAAGAAAACCAAAACGAGAGGCATTACAATCCCAGACTTTAGCCTCTACTACAAAGCTGTCATCATCAAGACAGTATGGTATTGGCACAAAAACAGACACATAGACCAATGGAATAGAAGAGAGAATCCAGAACTGGGCCCACAAATGTATGGCCAATTAATTTTTGATAAAGTAGGAAAGACTATGCGATGGAAAAAAGACTGCCTCTTTAGCAGGTGGTGCTGGGAGAACTGGACAACAACATGCAGAAGAATGAAACTAGACCACTTTCTTACACCATACACAAAAATTAACTCAAAATGGCTCAAGTACTTGAATGTGAGACAGGAAACCATCAAAACCCTCGAGGAGAAAGGAAACAATCAAGAAAACTAATAGGCAACCGACAGAATGGGAAAAGATAGGTGCAAATGACATATCAGATAAAGGGCTAGTATCTAAAATCTACAAGGAACTCACCAAACTTCACACCCACAAAACGAATAACCCAGTGAAGAAATGGGCAGAAGACATGAACAGACACTTCTCCAAAGAGGACATCCAGATGGCCTACAGGCACATGAAATGATGCTCAACATCACTCATCATCAGGGAAACACAAATCAAAACCACACTGAGATATCGCCTCACACCAGTCAGAGTGGCTAAAATGAACAAATCAAGAGACTATATATGCTGGCGAGGGTATGGGGAGATGGGCACCCTCCTACACTGCTGGTGGGAATGTAAACTGGTGCAGCAACTCTGGAAAGCAGTGTGGAGGTTCCTTGAAAAACTATCCATAGAACTCCCTTATGACCCAGCAATAGCATTGCTAGGGATTTACCCAAGAGAGACAGAAATGCTGATGCATAGGAGCACATATACCCCAATGTTCATAGCAGCAATATTAACAATAGTCAAAACATGGAAAAAACCTAAATGTCCATTGCCTGATGAGTGGATCAAGAAGATGTGATATATATACACAATGGAGTACTACATGGCAATGAGAAAGAATGAAATATGGCCATTTGTAGGAAAGTGGATGGAACTTGAGGGTGTCATGCTAAGCGAAATAAGGCAGGGAGAGAAGGACAGAAACCATATGTTTGCACTCATGTCTAACAGGAGAACAGGAGAAACCTAATGGAGGACCAGGGGGAGGGGAAGAGAAAAAGAGAGTTGGGGAGAGAGAGGGACGCAAAACTTGAGAGACTATTGAATGCTAAAAATGAACTGAGAGTGAAGGGAAAGGGGGAGGGGGGAAAAGAGATGGTGGTGATGGAGGAGGGCACTTATGGGGAAGAGCACTGGGTGTTGTATGGAAACCAATTTGACAATAAACTATTTAAAAAAATTTTTTTTCTCTAAAAAAAACATATCTGGGTACATATTTCCCAGATATTTTTTAGGTACATACCTAAGAGTGGAATTTCTGAATCACAGCATGTATATATTTTCTATTTTACTACCAAAGTCAAGTTTTTTCCAAAGTGGGATATCAGTTTATAGTCCCACTAAAATCTGAGATTACCCATTGTAATGATTCTCTGCAGCACTTTATACTGTAAGACTTTTTAATTGTTGCTACACAACCAAGAAGGTAATCTTACTGTGTTTTTAATTTGCATTTTTCTGTTTACTAATTAAGTGGGAGATCTTCTCACATGTGTGTAAGCCATGTGGCTACATTTTGTTGTGATTTGCTTGTTCAAATATTTTGCCATTTCTTTATTGAGTGGTCTGCTTTCTATTTTTTTATAATAGCTTATTGTCAAATTGGTTTCCATATAACACCCAGTGCTTCTCCCTACAAGTGCCCCCCACCATGACCACCACCTCCTCCCTCCCTCCCCCTCCCCTTTCAGTCCATGGTTCATTTTCAGTATTCAGTAGTCTCCCTTGATCTGTGTCCCTCACTCTTCCCCGCTCTCTTTTCCCCTTCCTCTCCCCATGGTCCCCTGCCAGGTCTCTCCTGTTAGACCTATGAGTGCAAACATATGGTATTTATTCTTCTCTGCCTGACTTATTTCGCTTAGCATGACACTCTCAAGGTCCATTCGCTTTCCTACAAATGGCCATATTTCATTCTTCCTCATTGCCATATAGTACTCCATTGTATATATAGAGTGGTCTGCTTTTTAAAATGTATTTGTAGGAACTCCTACATTCTGGGGACTGACTCCAGACACTGTGGTGCAAATATCCTCTCATAGAATGTGTGGTTTCCTTTTATTTCTGATATGGTATCTGGATGATAGAAATTCAAAATTTTAACACAGTCAAATCCATGACCTTTTCCTTTGTGGTTACTTCTTTGGAGAACTTTTTTTTTTTTAAATAGTCAGAGATCATTTTGTGTTACACAGGGGATGCAAACATTGATTCTATTGCTCAATACGGTCTTCAGTTTGGTATAAATAGCTTCAGTTTACAAAGCATTGCTGGGGTCTCTGTGTACCAGCCTTCGAGTAGCCCACAGGAGACCTGTCAGTCCTTGCTTCCACTGCACCAGTAAAGTAGAGTCATCCTCTGACTTGCCAAGGTCATGGTTAGGGTGGGGCTGGAATGGGATTTTGGGCTTAGGGTTCCTTGTGTAGCTCCTAACTCCCAGGGGCCTCTGGGTTACAGTGCCAGCTACATTACCTCCCTAACAAAGGGCAGGTGTGGTGGGCTAGGATGAGTAGGTGCATAGATTCAATGAGGGGAATGTAAAAGCCCTAACACATTCTAGTGGACAGAAAGCCGACTATGGTAAAGGGGGCTTGGAACCAGTCCCCAAATTCTTTATTCCCATGGGGACATGGCTGACTTCACTGTCATCTTTTAACTTCCTCAATTCTATTAAGCCTTTGCTACTTCTATTTCTGTCCTCAAGCCCAGGGTTACATGATGCAGATGAGTAGGTCCCCTGTGCTGATGGACTGACTTTCTGGATACACTGCTCAGAATTCTTTGATGGTGTGTATCTGGGATTCTTAATACATCCCGAGAAAATTGGTCTCAGAATATTTATACTGAACAGGGAATACAGTGACTCTGGATGTGCCTAATAGCATCTGTAATTGTTAAATCCCCCAATTGGGTTCCATCCTAACTGGGCAATCTTCTGTGTGTACTGGTTTCAGAAATCCCTCCTTAAACTGAGATCACGAAGATATTTTACATTATCTTAGAAAAGCTTTAAGATTTTGACTTCTACATTTAAGGTTTTAATCCACATGAAATTCATGTTGGTTGTACATGTTATGTGACAAAAGTCAGTCAACTCTCCCAGCACCATTCATTTCTTGCTTACCTCTGATACCATTTCTTGTTACAAATGAAGTATCCATTTATATGGAGATCTGTCTCTAAATTCCTCATGCTGTTTGTTCAAAGGATAATGACAACACCACTCAACATAAAATAAACAAAGCTGTTAGTTACTGTTTACTAGAGTAAGAGAGAAGTCTGCACATCAAACTCATCTCTGGGAAGAACAGCTGATTTTCTTTAAGGTTTTTAGGAAGTGTGAATTTTCAGAAATGTAAATGATATCTGGACGTGTGATTGAGTCAGATAAAACTGCTGTTATTCACTGATTGACACTCAGAAGTTGGTGTTGTGAAATACGTCCATTACTGATTGGCTGACTCTCAGAAAAGAGGGGTGATACTTATTGGTTGGTTTGCAAAATGTGTTCACTAAGGCAAGTTATTATTAATTATTTGAGCAGGCTTAAAGCTGGTTCAGACAATTATTTGTTACCATAGCTGTAGAATAATCAATCTTCTCCTAGTTCCTTTGTGGGCATCCCCAACATGTCAGTTACACTGGTCTACTTATCTAACCAGGTACCAATGTCACACTGTGTTAATTACTATAGCTTTCTGATGAGTCTTTACACCTGGTACAACAAGTTCTCCCACTTTATTCATTCTTTGCTTTTCAAGCATGCCTTCCATATTCTTGTCTATTTTCCACTTCTGTTTTAATATTAGGAATTGCTTTTTAAGCTATCTATGTACAAACTTTTAATTTTCTATTCTATTTGTATTCTATTGAAACTCTGGATCAATTTTAGAGAATGACTTCTCTGTGGTATTGAATCTTCTGATCCAAGGATATGGTGTGTTATTCTCTTTGCTAAAGTATTCTTTCATGTCTCACAAATTTTTGGAATTTTTTCCTTAGAGATCTTATACATATTGTGCTAGCTTTACTCTTAGGTCCATCATATTATTTTACAGTATTGTGAATGGACATTTCCTAGTTATCTTTAAGGTCTTTATTCCTAGTGTAAGTATACCATGTTTAGATAACATGCTTTGAGTATATTTAATCCTTGAGCAATTGTTAACAACTGCTGCCAAAATTCAGGTCTACTTTTATAAAAAACTGTATCCATATATACTCAGAAAGGGTGACTATTATTGAGCAGTTATTGGATGCAATGTTCTATACATCCCTTAAGACTAGTTTATAATAATATTAATTACAGTCCCTCTTACTGAGTTCTGACCTGCTTAATCTACCAATTAGTCAGAGAAATATGTTAAAATCTCCCACTGTGATTGTGTAACTTCTTATTTCTTTTACAATTCTGCTAAAATTTTGCTTAACATGTTTTGAAACTGTCATTAGCTGCATATGAATAAAAAAATTGTAACTTCCTGGTGAATTAAAATGACTATCATTATAAAGGGACTCTCATTTGTTCTAGTCATGGTTTTTGCCTTATACTTTATCTGATATTAATATCATTGCCTTTCAGTTGGTAATTTCACAGTATATCTTTTTCCATTCTTTTCATTTTAACCTATCTTTGTCTTTATGCTATATGTATACTATTTAGATAATATTAGTTAGTTGTTTAATTACTATGACACCCTTTGTTCTTAACATTTATATTTTAATATTTTCACTAATCCATTTTAGTGTTTCTTCATTCTTTCTATTTGTACACTTCTATATACTTTCTGTATACTTTTCAATATACCTCGTCTCTCCTTTTTTACTCTCCTTTGGAATTTTTAAAAATTATCTTTTGCTATTTACTTGTTTGGAAGTAATGTATTATTTCCCTGTTCTTTTAGTGGCTATTGATAAAATATATAGCATCATTAACATATCAAAGTCTCTATTTCATTAATTTCTTTACCTTACCCTCTTCCTGAATAGTTTAGGACCTTAACATTTTTCTTTCACCATAACCTTGATGTATGTGCTACTCTTTTATGAGTCTTATTGTCTTTTTAAAACTTCTTAGGGCACCTGGGTGGCTCAGTTGGTTAAGCGTCCAACTTCAGCTCAGGTCATGATCCCGCTGTTTGTGAGTTCAAGCCCCACATAAAGCTCTGTGCTGACAGCTTAGAGCCTGAAGCCTGCTTCGGATTCTGTGTTTCTCTCTCTCTCTCTCTGCCCCTCCCCTGCTCATGCTCTGTCTCTCTCTATCTCTCAATAATAAATAAGTGTTTAAAAAATTTTTAAATAAAACTTTCTTATTTTTTTTCCCTAGACCTCACTCTTTTGTAATGTTTCTAGACCTTGCCAAAGATGGGATGCCTCACCAGAGGCCAGAGCTGCCCATCATGAACTAGGTTCCATAAGACTCACCAAATCAAATATTCTTCTAGATTCAATAATAGTCCATTATCACATAGAGATTTGATACCAGTAATTAGACACAAGCAGTGCTAGAGGACATGAGCAAGCTACATGAGCAAGTCTGTCAGAAACTCATGCCATTCACCACCAGTACACCAATACTTCTCTCCCCACCCATACCTCTGGTTGCACAGTAGTCTTCTATGACAATGTGATAGAAAGGAGAAAATATTGAGCTTACATTATGAATAGGTTGGTTCCACATATGGATACATGCTGAAAATAGAAAGCAGCTGTACTAAAGAGCCAATCAAGAGTAGCCATTAAAGAGAGTGGCAAGGAGAATCTTTCTAAAGGGACAGAGTTTAGGGCTAAGATACCTAATAATCAACTTTGTTTGGAAAGAAAGGGGTCTGAAGCAAGAATATATAGGGACTTATGGTTAGTGGCAAAAGTTTGGCTGGTTGCTCAGAGGCTTAGGAGACAGAATGGAAGATCAATGAGGTTTCAGGAAGCTTCTGGATGGACTAATGGAAAGGGGAAAGAAGGATAAAGAAATATGTATTGTATGTTTTCTTTTTCTTTTCTTTCTAAAATTTTATTTAAATCCAAGTTATTTAACATACAATGTAATAATGGTTTCAGGACTAGAATTTAGTGGCTCATCACTTACACATAACACCCAGTGCTCATCCCAGCAAGTGCCCTCCCTAATGCCAATCACCCATTTAGCTCATCCCCTGCCAACACCCCTCCAGCAACCTTCAGTTTGTTCTCTGTACTTAGAGTCTCTTATACTTTATTCCCTCTCTTTTTTTACTTATTTTTCCTTCCCCTCCCCTATGTTCATCTGTTTTGTTTCTTTAATTCCACATTTGAGTGAAATCATATATTTATCTTTCTCTTGCTGACTTATTCACTTAGCATAATTTGCTCTATTTCTACCCATGTTGTTGCAAATGGCAAGATTTCATTCTTTTGGATTGGTGAGTAATATTCTATTGTATATATGTACCACTTTTCTATATCCATTCATCAGTCAATGGACATTCGGGCTCTTTCCATAAGAACTCTGTACTCTATGTTAATACCCACCAGAAAGCACCTGCCACAAAAGAGTCCATAAACAACTGAGTAGATAAAATTACCTGGTCAGTTGATATCAGCCAGTGTTGTTCCTTGTACCCTCCCACTTCTGCCCAATGGCATAATAGATCTAGATCAGGGAAGGGATGAGGGAATCTGTGGAAGTAGGCTTGGAGACAGTGAATGGACCCAATATCATGGGTTCTCACTCACCAAGGCTGATCTAACTACTGCCATCATCTAGTACTTAACATTCTAGAAAAGAAGATCAAAGCTAATCCCAAATATAACTGCATCCCCTTGAAATCAGGTCATCATGAGGTAGTAAGCTAATTCCATCATACCCCTTCCATCTTGGAAAAGGCAAAAATTGCTATTGGTTGGAACTGACACATTTTCTATGTATATGTTTTTCTTTCCTGTAGGCAGGGGCCTCACCAACATCACTAACCAAGAACTACCTAACAGATACAGGATCCCACATAGCACTGAATCATTAAAGAACCAAGGATTCAAATCTGCAGCAAATGAAAAGCAGTAATGGGCACAAATTCTGTGATCTTCTCACATATTACATGACCCAAATACTACCAAAAAAGAGTAATGGAGGGTTTTGTTGTTGTTGTTGTTGTTGTTGTTGTTGCTGTTGTTTTAAGTCAGAGCTAATGTATCAGGTTAGAAATGCTATCTGTAAGGCTGGAATGGCATCTTTGAGGAAGTAGCATATACATCAATGAATGTCCATCCTATGTCACTGTCCCCAGTAGGTAAAATATAGGAGTATAGGAACCAAGTAAGGGAAATAAGAGTGTTCTGGCTTATAAGCATTACCAGTGATACACGTAGGGAATATGTACTTCATGCTTCTTCAATATTAGGTTTTGTAAGTCTAGAGTTAGTGTCAGACAAGATGATACTTGAAGGAAATGATAAACAAAGAAGGTACCATCTCTCACACTTTACAATGAGAGAAACAGGAAAGTTAAATATTAATAATAATAGTAGTACAGGGTATTATGAAAGAACAGAGACAAGTCTCCTAAGCCAAATAGATACGGTGTTTCATTTGTTTGTTTTTTTGGACTTTTTTGTCATTTTGTTTAGTAGGTTTGTGGGGGGTGGGGGTAGGGAAGGAGGAGGAAGGAAGGAAGGTAGGGATTAAAAGAGATTAGAAAAGGCAGAAAAGACTTCCAGGAAGAGATAATGACTGAATTGGATCTTATAGGAAACAGAGCAGCTAATCATGCAAATGTGAAGGTGAAAGTCATTCAGGCAAAAGAGAAACTCACACAAAGAAGGTGTCCAGATTTCAGTAAGTGAAATGGAGTTTGAGAGAGAAAGGAATGCGCCAGAAGGTTAGGCTGTGGAGGCAGAAGGAGGACAAAGCAGAAGCCTTTAATGTTAAGGATGCCTGGGGGCAATAGGAAGTCATCAAATGATGCTAATCAGGAGAATGAGGAATGAGGGGATTCCTTGGGCAGGAGCAAATTGAAAGAAGGCTCATTCTTGCATACTTTATCTTCCCCCATTCTGAAAAGAGACACCCTACTTTTGACAACCAACCCATGTCTTCAAAAGATTTATAGACTTCTGAAGAAATTCCAGTGTAATACTCCTGAGTGCAGAACCAACTGTGTGTGAGAGAGAGGAGAGAGACAGACAGAGAGAGAGACAGAGAAAGAATCATTACATTTCAGAGTGTGAGAGTGTTTTCTACTTTTTTGGAGGGGAGAAGATTTTTGGAAAACAAAGCACTGATTATAGAGGCAGAGGGTATAATTATTTCAATAATGAGTTGTCTCAGGGACCAGAATTTCCATTAAGAAAAGAGGATGCGGAAAGCTACAAAATCCCCTTGAGGTAGAACACTGGGTTTTAGTTCTGCAAAGAATCACAAATTAGTGAAATCAAGGGCAATGACTTTGCCCAGAAGATTCTTTTCAGTAAATAAATAAATAAATGAGATCACAAACATGCACTTGCTAATTGACCCTCAGTTAAAAGGGGCTCCATTTTGGGGGCCATTAAGGAACATTAGCACATGGGCAATGCTTTCTCCTTTCCTTTGAGATTTTGGATTTAAAGCCCAGATGCATTAGAAACCTTGTTCCATTGAATATATTCTCTGATGTGCCAGCTTCCCTTCGGACTTTTGGTATTTATCACTAATCGCTACTTTCTCGGTGCTCATGTGGCACTTTTTGACAACCAATCCCTGTATCTGGCTTAACTCATAGTGCTGTGGTTTCATGAGTTGGTAAGCCTTTTCTGAGAATTGCAAGAAACATGAAATTTTAGTGAGAGGGAATTTGAATTCCAGCCTTGCCCATTGGCTAGCAGCCTGAGGCAGTGGAATCTCACTGGGTCTTGGTTTGCTAGTCCATGAATTGGGGACACAAGACCTCTCATAATATGTTATTACTGTGTTCCTTTAGTAAGTGGTTCTCAGCCCAAGTCAGACATTACAATCACTTTGAGAAGCTTTCAAAAAGACCTTTGACAGGATCTCACACTCAGAGATTCTAATTTAGTGGAACAGGCATTAGTACTTCTGAAAAGCTCCTCAAACAATTCTAATGTATAGCCATTGTTGACAACCACCACCTGAAACCAAGTCATCCCAGCCAGGAGACAAGGACAGGATGAGATGAGCATCAGGCCTCAGAGCACAGGTCTCCACACTGACATTAAACAGATTACAGGTAGGTTAGAAGCTCCCTTTCCGGTGTGCCTGGGTGGCTCAGTCAGTTAAGCATCTGACTCTTGATCTCAGCTCAGGCTCTGATCTCAAGGTTTGTTTAGTTCTAGCCCCACATCGGGCTCCAGGCTGACAGTGTGGACCCTGCTTGACATTCTCTCTCTCTCTCTCTCTCTACCCCTCTCTCTGAGTGAGGACTCATGCTATCTCTATCTCTCTCAAAATAAATAAACCACACACACACACACACACACACACACACACACACAGGAGTCTTCCTTTCCTTTGCATGCTTTTGTCCTTAGACTGCCCCTGTAGTGGGGTTGGGAGGAGAATATTAATTTCAGACTACCAAAACATTATTAACCTGAGAAGAAAAAAAAAGAGAAAAAGAGTAGGGAAGAGGCCTGATCCCTTTACTCCGTCTGTGGTGGTAGAACCTTGTGAAGAGGAGGCAAAAGGACCAGAATTGTTGCCTTGCAAACCCCAGGCCTTCTGTAAACAGTAGCCCCTGGCAGGAAGCTTTTTCTCTTGCCCAAAGGCCTGGAAAAATATGTCATATTAAGCATAGGGATTAACATTTTGTGATTATTTGCTAGGAGTTGAGAATTCTACTAAGCATATGCATAGCATTCAGGCCCCCAGTGTCAGTCTGTCAAGGGGTGTCAGTGTGCCAGCTCTCAGCGGGCCTGACAGCGGGGTGGTTAATGATGACCTCCTCTAAGACCGCAGGATAGAGTCCCTGTCTGCCACACACTGACATCTCTCAGCCGCCACAGTACTCCAGGCCAGGAGGCCAGGCAGTCCTCAAACATTCGCATGCGTCAGAGTTACATTAGGGACTTATAATTAACCATATATGAAGCCATGAGATTAATAAGGTTGTTTTTTCTAATATTTATTCATTTCTTGAGAGACAGAGAGAGACAGAGCATGAGCGGGAGAAGGGCAGAGAGAGAGAGAGACACAGAGTCCAAATCAGGCTCCAGGCTCTGAGCTGTCAGCACAGAGCCTGATGCAGGGCTCAAACTCACGAACCGTGAGATCATAACCTGAGATAAAGACAGCCACTTAGCTGACTGAGACACCCAGGCGCCCCAAATCACACTAATTTTTTTGCCCACATATATTTTTTTAATTTTTTAAACATTCATTGATTTTGAGATTTGCCCACATATTAACTACAGAGATTTCTCTTCATTTTAAGGAATTGCAAATAGAAAAATAAATAGGAGTTATGAACGTGTTCTGTAACAAAAGAGAAAAAGGACCCTTGTTCTGAGGACTTGGAAGACTTTCATACACACACACACATCTACATCACAAACACTGTTACACAGAATTTTAATTTTATAAATCACTTTTTCTTTTACCAAAATTTATTAAATGGCAGTTTATTATATTTCTATATGTTATTATCTTATATTTGCTTACTATAATGCAGTTTCTCCTTTAAAATTGCTTATTATTACTATTATAAATTACTTTTGGAGACTTCGTAAAACATTTTACTTCTTGCATTCAAAGCTGGATATATACTAATAATGCTGCCTAATTAACTTCATCATATAATTACTTTTGATATCTTACTATACTGTAGACTTATATATTATGTTATATATTTCATCACAATTGTGTCCTGTCTGCCTGGAAAACTCCTGGTAATTCTTAAAAGAGCAAGTGACACATTTTCTCTTTGAGTCTAATGAGAACGTACCTATTTTAGAACTAACTTATGCTGTATCACATATGTTTATATTGCATATATTTGTTTAATCTTATGGTAAACCAAACCCTATATCGTATTTGGGCAAAATTTTTCCTAAAGCTTGTTTAGAAGAAAAATATCAGATAATTTTTAAAATTATGAATCATTAGATCAATGAGGAAAAATCCCTGTCATTTATTGGAATAGGTTACAAAGCCAAAATGAGATATTAGCACACAAATAAATATTTCAATAAAATGTAATAGGTTGCCCAGATATAGACCCCATTATAAACAGAGAGAGAGGCACTGAAAATCAAAAGCAGAAAAGATATCAATCAATACGTAGATGAGGGATTAATGGTTACAATTTGGATAAAAATAACTTAGATCCTTATCTCATCCTCTAAATTCTTTAGTTCTATACTCAAACCACTAAAAAAGTTATAAGAAATGTGATCATGGTTAAGTTTATGGGAAGGACAGCATGTTCCAAAATTATCAGTGATAAAAGATGTGCTTTCATCTTATACATAGAGATAGATATAGATGGCAGACATTACTGATCTTTTTTGATAGACCATTTTAATGTGACTAAAATTTTCAAAAAACTGACAGCAGCCAAAAAGAATAAAATAATCTGGCAAAAACAGATTCTGAAAATTTGATAAAAACAAATACTTGCTGAAAACGACCTATGAAAATAATCAATCAAGTTCTAAAATAGAGAGGAAAATAAACTTATAATAAAAAGTTAGCTCACAAAGATGGAAATATGTTCACCTCATTAGTAATCAGAAAAGGCAAATTAAAATCATTAGATACAATTTTCAACTACCAAATTAAAAAACATTTGAATGGAGGCACCTGGGTGGCTAAGTTGGGTAAGCACCTGAGTTCAGCTCAGGTCATGATCTCATGGTTCATGAGTGTGACCTCCATGCTGGGCTCTCTGCTGTCAACACAGAGCCTACTTGAGATCCTGTCACCCTCTCTCTTTGTCTCTTCCCCACTCATTCTGTCTCTCAAAAATAAATAAACATAAAAAAAAAACATTAGAATGATAATAGATAATGTCATCCAGTATGCAAGGCAATAGGCACTGTCATCAATTACTGTTTAAACTCCTTGGGAAGTAAACTTCAATCATGTATAAAAATATCCATTCATAGTTCTTAACATCTGTGGAAATTTATCCTAAATAATTTTGTAATAAATGTTGATTTTTGAAGAGAAACCTAGCCTTACATCCAATATTCCCCTTTCTGAAGGGGTTGGTTATTACTGGGAAGTGACTACCCAGCCCCTTTTGCAGTTAGTTGGAACCATATGGCTAAGTTCCAGTGAATGAATGGAGGAAGAATTCATCTACGCTACACCCAGCACTAGCCAGATTCTCTAAGTTCAAAGTTTAAGTTTCTCTTACTGGCTCATAGCCTTAAACAAGTTTCTAACAATTTGTGCCTCAGTTTCCTCATCTGTAAAATGAATTCTATAAAAGTGCCTACTTCCTAAAGTTAAGAGTTGAAAATGATTGAGCACTTGGCAAATTCTTAGACTAATGTCAGGAAATCAGTAGTTTAGTAAAGCATAAGCATGGCCAGAGGCTTTAGGAGTGTCGATGTAAGGATATTCCCCCATAACAACCCCAGAGCAGATATAATCTGCTTTGGTCCAGAGGGTTGGTTATGGGGATTAAACTGAGAGACTCAGACTTCCTAGGGTATACCCTCCTTTTTCCTGAAAATTCAGGACAGCAGTATCCTGATCATTAGGCAATGTCCACAGTGGCATGGAACCCCTACTATGATCCAGTAAGACCCTCTCAAGGACATCTTGTCACCACAGATCTGGGAGCATCCATCACAAAACCCCTCCAGAGAACCAAAAGAAGGGTTATCTGGTTGCAGCTTTCCAGAGAATTTGGGTATGAATCCACTTAATGCCCCTGAAAGTGAGATATTACTTATGTAAGTAAAGGCCTGTGGCTAGAAATTGTGATAGGAATGCAGCTAAAACAGAGCCTCAAGAAAACACCTTTATTGCTTTGAGCCTACATTTACCTGGAAGTAACCAATACATTTCAAAACTTGATTTATTTAACAAGCACTTATCCAGCACTTCCTATGCAAAAAGCATTGATTTAAGAACTACACCCATTAATTCATAACGATGAATTGTTTAATCCTCATAACAAACCAGCACAGAATATTCAGTTATTACCCATATTTTACTGACAAGCTTAAGTAGCTTGCCCAAGGTTATGCAGATAGTAATTGATAAAACCACAATTCAAGCCCAGACAGTACGACTCCCCAGTCTGTTCTCTGAGCTGCTAAGCTCTCTCGCTGGTCTTGCCTCTTTTGCCTCTCTCCCCATACCAAAGACGACGCCCATTAATGCTATTTTTAATACTACTTTATATTAGTAGAGCATAATTTTAAATATACAGAAAGTGGTCATAGTGATTAGCCACAGATTCTCACGATAGTCCCAGGAAGCAGATAAGATTGTTACTGATTCTCATTTTCCATAAGAAGAAATTGAAACTCAGAGAATCAAAGTAATGTTCAGAAGAACACATATCTGAAACTCAGATCCTGGTTATTTGACTACTGATCCATAATTCTTTTCTTCACTCCACGCTGGTTTTCTCGATTCCCTATTTTCCCTTAGGGAGAATTGAAAATAAGATTTTTTTTTTCTTTCTTTCTTTCCATTTGCTTCAATGTTAGGAGAGTGATTATATCAAAGAGATTATTTTTTCTTTAACTCAGAAAGTTAAGCAATTCTTAAAATTACTAGGAATGTTTGATTTCAATCTTTTCAGGTAACCCATTTACTTATTAAGAGTCAGAGGGCTTTTGAAGCCTGACACAATTGTACGGGATGACTGGGTAGAACATGGCAGTCCCTTTCCCCCTTCATCTTCAGCCAACACATTGGATTGCTTCTTTGCCAGCCCGTGAGGCAAGCGTGTTGGGACGGTGAATAGGCAGGAACTGAAAGATGGGTAGAGAAAACCCTGGGGCTGCAAGAAGGGGACCTGGGTTCCAGTCCCATTTGAACGCACAACCCACCAGCAGAGCCTCAGCAAATCCATCGCACTTTAGACCTCAGTCTCCCATCTGTTGAGTATGGATTTCAAACTAGATCATCGCTGAAGTCCCTCCCCACTTCCCAACTCCGCTGGTGGTCTGAGCCCTCCCTCTGGCTTTTCCTGCGACTTTGGAAATGTTGGGTCACAGTTGCCTCATCTGATACTTATCATGATTCTCTCTCTGGAGTGATGAAGCATCAAAGAGGATGCTAAATACAAATGCCTTTAAATACAAAATGTGCTTGATGACAGGCAACTGCTTCCTACTCTTAAATAAATAGATAATAAAGGTAATTAATATTTCAGCATGTGAAAGCATTGCTACCGATCTTCATAAAGCCCTTAATGGGTTAAATGCTTGGACATCTGGTGAAATACTAGCCTCAGCTGTTTAAGTGACATCTTCTTGGGTCAAATTTCTCTCCTCTCTCCAGTCCATCTGCTCGCAGCTTGTCATGATAAACACTTCTGAGTTTCAAAGCAGAGAGTACACAGCAACAAGAGAGGGACAGCATCTTGGAACTTAACTAGACAATAATATCGGAGCGAAAACAGCACCCAGTCATCCAGTTTTCACTCACCCAACCCCATCCCACACTGCCTCCCCACCTCGGTCCATCCTTCTTTGTCTCGTGAGTCACAGCCACATGTCAGGCAATAGATAAGCACAAGGTGAGAAATCAAAGCTATCCATAAGTAACAGAAAGGGAGAGATGGGCTTAAAGGGTTAAAATAATGCCAGGTGGAAGATGTAGGTGTCATTTGTCCTTGATTCAATGAAAGTAGAATGTGTTATGTGATCGATACTTTCTAAAATAGAATTATCTCAATGTAGTGTCCCAGGGTTCAGGGCACTTAGCTTATCTAGGTACTGTGGTGATTTGTTTTGAGACCTCAGCAAAAATCAGGAAATGTTCAGCCTCAGTTTCCTTACTTGCAAAAGCAGGTGGTGTTTGACGGCAGCAATAAACAGCCATATCAGTGTTGTTGTTGCACTTACATAAAAAAATCTCTGACAGAGCTTGGCACATAGCGGGTGATAAGCATTTTTTATTGACTCAGAATCCAGTGTACTGGAAGCAGTGCTGTAACTAAGAAGTTCTTGCATGCCCAGTGAGTACTTTGACCGTGTAACTCCTTAGGAAGGAACCCAAATTTCAGAGCAAGGGAGTACAATCTTCAGAATTGGGATTAATATTCCTGGCTCTGGTTGCTCTTATGGAAAATGAGGGAGTTATTTAAGTGTAAGTTCACTCCTTGCCGAAATGTCAGGAACACCCATGCTGCAGCTTGGAATGTCTGATTACTTTTAAAACCAAAAAACTGTGCCATTCCAAATGTATTTTGTGTGAATAAGCATACTCTCAAAAGTTACTTCCACCAGTTTTGAAGTAACTAACATCAAAATAACCTCAGTAACCACTAAAGAGATTGGTACATCCATACAATGGTAATAGTGGTCATTTCATAATGTTGCAATTTCAGACGATAATTTTTAAAAATTATCCTTGACTATAATTTCTTGTTCATGTCATAAACAGGCATTCCTTATGTACAAAAAATGATAAAAGAGAGAGTTGTCCAAACCAGGAGGAAAGAAAAGACTAATGTTAGCAAGAGTCAGTCAGCACCTTTTTTTTTGAGAGAGAGAGAGAGTGAGAGAGAGCATGAGCAGGGGAGGGGCACAGAGAGAAGGAGAGAAAGAGAATCCAAAGCAGCAGGCTCTGTGCTGACAGTCAGGACCTGATGTGGGACATGAACTCACAAACCACGTGATCATGACCTGAGCAGATTCGAATGATCAACCAGCTGAGCCATCCAGGTGCCCTGCTGCATTTATTATGTTAGGTGAAAAAAATATAATCTTCCCTACAGATGTATTTTTTATCAACAAGGTCATTTGTCCCCTCTCATTGGAAGAAAATAAAAATGTGTGTGTTCTATACCAGTCCCTAAAAGAACCTGCATCCTCTTTCTCTAGCAATGCTAAGCATCAAATGTCATTCTTGTTGTTCTCATTCATACGGCCAACAAGTACCCTCTACGTGGCAAGTATTGTGCTGTGCGATCAGGACACATAAATGAATAAAATTACTTCTGCTTTCAAGGATGTGAAATAATGGGAATGATCACACAGTGCTGGCAGGAGAAGAAACTGGCACATCTGCTTTGGAAAAGCAGTTTGATTAGTTACTACAATGAAAGATGTAGTTTCTTATTTTTACAACCCAGCATTTTCACACCTAGACAAAGTTCTTGAATATATTCGAGGATTGCATGTGTGTAACTAGTGGTCCCGTTACAAGCATGTTCATAGCAACAACGTATGTAATAGAAATGAATAAACCAGAAACAACATAAATAAACATGTGCATGAACTACAGCTGCACGTATCTATATTAATGAATTTCAAACACATAGGATCAAGTCACCGAAGACCATGTGTAATATGGCTTCATTTATAAACAGATACAAAGAGTCAAAACCAAACAATACATAATTAGGGACACAGATGTCTGTGGAAACTACAAGAAGCAAGAGAATAAAGAACAACATTTGGGGCTCCTGGGTGGCTCAGTCGGTTAAGCATCCGACTTTGGCTCAGGTCATGATCTCACGGTTTTTGGGTCTGAGCCCTGTGTTGGACGCTGTGCTGCTGACAGTTACCTCAGAGCCTGGAGCCTGTTTCAGATTCTGTGTCTCCCTCTCTCTCTGACCCTCCCCTGCTCATGCTGTCTCTCTCTCTCTCTCTCTCTCAAAAATAAAATAATTTTTAAAAAACATTAAAAAAATAAGGAACAACATTCAGGAGAGTGGTTACCTCTGGGAGTTGGGGAATGAGATTATTTAATAGATGAGGAGCACTGGGAGAAGTTCAAAGGTACTGAGAATGTAATGGATATGAGAACAATAATTGTATTATTACTCATTACTTCATATGCATATAATGTTTACAGTCTTGGTATATCTACCATTTCAAATAAAAATACAATAAAATGTTTAAAAATGGGACAAAATACACACACACACACACGCACACACACACACACACACACACACACACACACAATCAATCTTTCCTTTAAAGCCCAAATCAAACATTTTCTGCTACATGGAGTTTCTCCTGATCTCACTATTTTTCTCCCTCTTGTGACTGCTTTTCATATTTTTTTTAGATCACACTTGTCTTCCTAGAGCATTTGATTTTACTTTATGTGAGCATAGTTTCGGTGAAGATCTTTTCACCTAGAGACTGCAAACATCTTGAGTGTGGGATCTGTGTCACTATCTGTCCTTCACCCACAGCAACTATCTTGGGAATCAATCGTGGTAAACAGATATTGGGATTGCCCTCAAGACAAGTTAAAATCTTGGTTTTACGACTTATAACTCATGAGGTGTTGGCATTGGTTTCCAACATGAAATGCCAGTAACTTCCACCTATCAGAATCATAAATTCAGGATTTTTCTGAGGGCTCACTGAGATACTGTTTGCTAAAGCATTGCTTAAATGCTTATTTGGGCCCTTGAACAAAGCAGTTTCTCAACAAATACTTGTTAAATAATTTTGATACAGCATAACTTCTGTTTCAGGCCTCTAATAAACATGCAAGAAAGAAATGTGTCTTACAAAGGGTGCAATGAGTTAAGTGAAGGAAGGTATGGAGTCACTCAGGAATGACCCACCTAGGAATAAAGAGCTCACTAAAAGAAATGAATAATGAATAAGAATTTGTCAACATTGCACATTTTATGCAGAAGGGGCTGTTCATCTCTTTGCTTCCCACCCCTTTGTGAGAGGGAAGTTGTCAGAGGCCAGTGCACTTTGGGGTCATGGGGAATTGTGAATTGTGCTCTAAGACATGAGGAGGAGCTGCCAGGAACCAGATGCATGACAGATCTGAGAGCAGCTAAAATAACAGAACCTGCTTTTACCATGAAATAAAGTCATTATATGTCAACACTTCCCTTAAAATGTAAAATTGGAATTTTTTAGACTTACTATTCTAGACAGTGTTAGAAAACTTGAAAATTGACTTCGAGTTTGTTAAAAATATTTTATAATATGTTCTAAAGGTGTTTACTGTTTTTTTGAGAAAAAATTAAAGAGAATAAATGGGGGGCAATCAGATTTACTTTATTTTCAAAATATGTATACTAAAATGTCTACTTTGACTAGCATTTTCTTATTTCCAAAATGCTTAGGACATATTGTTTTATTAAACATCTGTGAAGTGAATATTATAAATCCCATTCAATATAAGACAGGTCTTAGGTGTACACAGTAAGGGACAGAGCCAGTTTCAAAACATAACTTTACAGAGTCTAGATGCCAGGCTTTTCCCACACTACATTTGCTACCCATTTACCTTGGATAGATCACCTCCCCTCTTAGATGCTCATGTATTTTATTCAAATGTAAAAGCTATGCCTGGCACATAGTAAACATACTTTAAATACTTCTTGAATAAATTAACTCATATTTTCACTCAACATCCTTATATACCTACTATACATCAGACATTTTTTAAAGCTTACTTATGTATTTTTGAGAGAAAGAGGGAGAGAGAAAATCCCAAGCAGGCTCCACACTGTCAGTGTGGAGCTGGATGTGGGACTTGAACTCATGAAATGTGAGATCATGATCTGAGCCAACATCAAGAGTCAGAAACAAGAAAATTAATAAAGAAGAAAATATGGAACCCAAGAAAGAGACGTTTCAATTCAGGAGTACAGGGGAGCTCGGAATGATGCCCTTACAAGAAGACATAGAGAAAGCAATCCTCAGTGTAGTTGGGCATAGGAAACTCTGGGAGAGAGAATTTCAAGAGAAAGGAGGAAGAGGAGGAGGAGCAGAGGAAGAAGAAGAAGAAGAAAAGGAAGAGGAAGGAGGAGGAGAATATCTTATAACTGACTCTATGATCAAGAGCCCAAAAATACACTGATATGATAAAGCCATGCTATTTGATTTTCAAAAACAAAAGAATGTTTATTAAAAAAAGAAATTATACAGAGTCATGGTATAAATATAAATAAATTAAAATGGAACACAATATTGAGCAATTGATGGAGTATAAGAAAAGTGAATCCAGTTAACAGATTCTGGGAAAATTATCCACCAGGTAACACATGAGGGTCATTTTATTAGATTTTTAGAAAAGGAAATGAGTCCTGAAGTGCTAGCATATTTAGTCCTGAAACTAACAAGATTTATAGAACCATAGTAATGGCATCTGCTTATTGGTATTCAACTTGTAGAGTTGACTTATATACAAAGTATAAAGATCAGTATCATTAGTTTCAAAAAAATAACACAAATGTTAACCTTGAACATGCATGTGAAGAGATTTGGCTGACAGACTTGGAGTTGGAAGGGAGAAATTGTGTGAAAATAAGGACAGGGGTGCTGTCTGAAGTTGGTAAAGCAATAAACAGAGGTATAAGTATTATATTATATGATCTCAAGTAGTATAACTAACATTTAAAGTGAAATATTATCAGTTGAAGAACTAAAACTAATAATAAAACTATTTAAATATTAGGAAGAAATGGAAAATAGTGGAATGTTAAATTCTATTCTTATAAAAATAGAGTCAATAAAGTATCATATAACATTTAAAAATAAACATAGTAAGGATATGAACATATTATTTTGGGTTTTCAAAGTAACCAGCAGATGAACTAAACCCATAATGGTTAAATGTCCTGGACAGTGTGAAAGGATATGCCAGAAGATTTATGATTTCCTTGGGGGACTTGGTGTATTTTATTTTTCATGATATGCATATAATCTTTAAAAAATCATAAATAATATTAATGGCAGGAAATTTTTTAAATTTAAAAATCATTAGAAATATATCCATAACATTTACACAAGGATGTTTATTGCAGTATGTTCGTTAGGTTTTCTTTTCTTCATAGAGTTTTTAATAGTATTAAAAATCATCCATCAATCAATAAGAGAATATTATATATCCTTGTGTAGAGTTTAATGTTGCATTTATTTGTTAATGCTTTTTTTTTTAAGAGAGAGCATGAGAAGGGTGGGTGCAGAGAGAGGGAGGGTACAGAGATTCCCAAGCAGGCTCTGCACTGACAGCAGAGAGCCCAATGCCTGAATGGAACTCACAAATTGTCACATCATGTCCTGAGCCTAAGCCAGCCGCTCAACCAACTGATTCTCCTTGGTGCCCCCAATGTAGCCTTTTAGTAACGATGTAAGGGGAATTGTTCTGACACTGGTGGATTTCTAACCAATGCTGTTGGTGGAGGGAGGGAAGCTCCAGAATAGGTTCAGTGTGATAGCATCTACAGAAAGCACACATTTCCATTTCTACAGATACAAATGCATATAGGACTTCAGGGAATTTTGGCAACAGGGTTAACTGGAAGGGTGAAGGGGAACTTAAGCTCTATTCTACTGTTTGCTTTCTTTTTCTTCTTTGACTTTTTTTTTTTAATTCAATGTTTTGTCTGCTTTTTATTTTGGGAAAGTAGAGTGACAAGTATAATAAATCTCTATGTATACATCTCCCAGCTTCAAAAATTATCAACTTAAAAGCCAATCTTATTCTGTCTATATACCTACACACTTCCATCCTTCACAAATAATTTTGAAGAAAATTTGATGTAATATTAACTATAAATACCCTATTTCTGATATTTATCCATTTTGATACACTTGATTAAGTTCATTTATGTTAACTACTGCCTCAAATTTCATGGTTTATATATGCATTCTCCTATTGATGGGCATTTAAATGATCCCAACTTTAGTTTTATATTTTCTATCATAATAATTTTTTTGAGAGAGAGAGAGAGACTGTGAGAGTGTGGGCAAGCATGAGTAGGGTGGAGCAGAGGGGTAGAGAGAGAGAAAGACTCTTAAGCAGGCTCCAAGTTCAGCAGAGACAAATGATGTGGGGCTTAATCCCACAACCCTAAGATCATGAGTTGAGCTGAAATTAAGAATCAGATGCTCAACCAACTGAGCCACCAGGTGCTATTATTATAATGATATTCTTGAACATCTATCTTTCTATAAATATGTGAGAGTTTTCTAAGGAATATATCTAGAAATGGATTTCCCAGCCTGGGATATGTCATTTTCAAACTTACTTGAACTGTTCAATTGTGCTCCTCAGTGATTCTCCCAGTTTCCCCTCTCACTAGCTTCCTTTCTCCACATTCTCACCAATCTTAGTATCTTTCAAGTTTTTAATGTGCTAGTCTGATGAGTATAAATGGTAATTCATTGTGATTTTGATGAACATTTCTCTGATTGCTAGAGAAGCTTCTTATATTTATGGGCCTCTTAGATTTCCCTTTCTTTCAAATTCCTTTATTAAACATCTGTTCCTATTTCTATTGGGTTAGTTGATATTTCCTCACCAGTCTTAGAAGTTCTTTATGAATTCTGGACACCATTTTTTATCATTCATTATTATTTGAGTTGTAAGAATCTCCTTCCAGTATATAACTTGTTCTTAAATTCATAGTATCCCATTACAAGGAAATTTTAAATTTTAATGTAGTTAAAATTTTACGGTTTGTGTTTCTGGAGACTTCGTAATTCCAGTATCATTAACATATTCTCTGTTTTCTTCTAAAGTTTTATAGTTCTGAGTTTCATATTTTAATTTGTAAAATAAAATATATATTACATTGATAATTAAAACTTAATGTCATTATTTAAAAAAGAGATAGAAATATAAAAATTATTCATGATTTTAGACCTCAGAAACCAAGTATTGGTAACATTTATTCAATTTACTTCACTTTATTTTATATATATGTAGTAGCACCCTTTTGTTATAGAGATGATATATTTTTTATATTTTTATGTTGTTTTATATTTTATTAAATAGCACTTAATTTTATACATATACATGTGTATGAATATGTATAGTCATTCACAGAAAGATTGAGGCTGGCCAATGCAGAGATGTAAGATTTGGAGAGGGAACTTGCATGAAAATTTTCCTTTATGATATGTTATTTGTGATACATGCAACCCAAATCAAGTATATCAATTAACTCTCTTGTTTTTATAAAACTTCTATGTGTCTTTCACTGTAGAAACTTACATAATCTTCCTAGTAATTGTTATTCATATTTCTGCCTCCTCCACTAAACCGTTTGATTCTTTCTGTCAGGGACAGGTCTCACACATCTTTGTACCACTAACTGCCCCAGCAAATAGTAGGTGCTCAAGAAATTTGGAAAGGAAGATTGTGAAGTGCATACTGAATTAGTGAGTCAGGAGATTCAAATTCTACTTCAATAAGTAGCTACCAAAGTACTGCTTATGGACAAAATTTTTTGAAAACTCAGTCTTTTCATGTGCAAATTGACAGGAGAGGACTAGATGACCTATAGGTTTCCAACTTCCTCTGACAATCAGACTCTCTCATTCTTTAAAAAGAAAAATATATATGGGGCCCACAAATATTCTTCAAAATATTTATATTTCATGATCCTATTAAGTAGCACCATCTTTCAACAATCTATGACATCTAACAGTAACAGGTGTTTATTTAAACACAGATGGAAATCGTGGTCCCTTAAGACTGTCAAATTTTCAGTAGAGATGTCCTTGCAGGTTTGGATGGATGAGCTGTTTTCTGGTAAGTAGCCATCAAAACACCAGAGAGTGAGCTTAACATAAGATACCCATTGGAGCTCTCTTACCACCGAGATTTCTGGCAGGACACAGGACCATGTCATTTCCTGGCTATTTTGCCTTTCCATCTGTCCCCTGGCCTCCAACTTGCTAAAGGGAGTTTGTGATTACATCTCCCTCTAGCGACTAAAACCTTGGCATAGTGCAAAGTCTCCTGTGGTACATGAGAAAAAAAAATATTTGGCTAGAAAAAATATAAATAAAAAAGATAATATAGGAGTCCTTTGATAATTCAAGGCGTAGTCTCTCACTGTTTCTCTGCAGGAGGCGCAAAGTTCACCATGTATTTCCCTTGTACTGAGGGAACTAATGCTAAGGAGGGGTTTTCTTGGTGTGTCTGAGAACCAAATAGTCAGAAGTCCTCCCCATTAATATAATGCACCAGACTGACCAACAACAAAGTCTCCTACAAATATATGATCAGATAATCTCCAGTGCAAACGCACAAGAACATAACTCCTTTTCTATTCATTGTATGTATATTTGTCCACAAAACTGGTTCTGATTGAAAGAGCCTTGGGATTTTTTTTATACTAAGGAAATAAAAATACCAGGAATACAAATTTCCAACCCAATCGTATTTATAAGAGAAATTAATATTAATAGTTAGCAAGATTAACTCAAAGTCCATAGTTGGAGTAGTAAGACAGGCCAGAGAGAAGGCACTTCATCTTTTAGGATCATAATCACCTCCAGGATAGCTGGGAGAAATGATACCACTTGCATCTATACCATCCCTTCAGCAATAGTCCACTGTGGTTGAAGGGAAAATATCAGGCAAACAAGTAGCTTCTTTGTTTTCTCCTTATTCTGTTTGAGGCAAATACTGTTGTGATTGTCCAGTTCTTATCACAGACAAAATAAGCAGAAAATCTCTCCTGCATTGGCTTAGAACTTGCTAGAGGTCTCTTTAGCAAGGGGCCAAACCAGTGATATCACTTTGCAACCTGAATCTCAGAACATCTCACCTTTCACATCAAATGCCCTAATCCCTCCATTCAGTACAACTTCAGGTCAAGGGATTAGAATGTCCTGGACCCTAAAAAGAGTATTTGCCATCACAAACAGGTTCATTTCAGGAAACTTCTTTTCATTAAAACTCATATCTGAAATGGAAGCTAGGAATTGGGCTCTGGAGAAGAAGGGATTTTCACCAGCTCATTGGGAAGTCCCTCTGATTTCTAAGTTCCACTTCCCAGTTCATTTTACCAAGCCCTTAATACAGCTGGCCCTGTCATTTTAGATCAACATGACCAGGTTTTTTTCACAACTGACCTTGCACATGGGCAATTGAAGAAGTCAAGTTTATGATTTCTATACAGTTGTCATTGGACTGGCGCAGACATTACAGACCAGTCTGTCCAACTTCTTAATTTTATAGCGGGGAAAACTAGGGCCCAGAGTGGGAAAGGTTCCCAAGATCACACAGAAAGGGTAGGACTAGCAGGTTAGCAGGTAACACTCAAGATCCCATGGTCTTCTTTGCCATGTTATATATACTGTTTTTGTCTTTTTCAAATTTCTGAAACAGACCAGATCACATCCCAAAATATGTAGATTTATTTTTGTCTATTCAGAATAGTCTTGGGGCACCTGGGTGGCTTAGTTGGCTAAGCGTCCTGCTTCGGCTTAGGTCATGATCTCACAGTTCATGAGTTTGAGCCCCGCATCAGGCTCTGTGCTGTCAGCTCAGAGCCTGGAGCCTGCTTTGGATTCTGTGTCTCCTTCTCTCTCTACTCCTGCTAAAACTCTATCTCTGTCTCTGTCTCCCTCAAAAATAAACATTAAAAAATTCAAAATAGTCTTAGAAATTAGCAGATATTTCAATAACAATACTATTATTCAAAACATATGTAACATTCCTCTTTGGGCATTATACCAACTCTATGCCACATTATTAGTGATTTCCTTGGCCACAACTGTCAGCTCATTAGAAGCCCCGTCTGTTTAATTTTGCCTCCAGCACTTAACATACTATTTCATACATAGTAGGTCATCACAAACATTTTTTGAATGAAATTAGCCAATATGAAAAGGAAAAAGATCAAGTTCACAGAATCAGTGTGGGAGCTGAGTAGTCTGCAGCACAGGATGCAGATTCCCTATCTGGAGTGAATCTGGTCCCCAAAGGAGCAATTAGAGTGCGACTACATCTTTTTCACCTCAGAGTCTTACAGCACCAACTCCCAAATCTTACATAGGAGGAGAGCTTTCCCGGATATTCAATAAATGTCTGATGAATCACAGAGTATAGTACGTAGGAATTGGGATAAAGGCAGGAACTACTTTTGTAGAGGTGCTTTAAATAAGAATATAACAGTAATATTTCTTGGTTAGAAAAAAAATAATGTGGGCTCCTATCAAAGTTACAGCCCTCAACGACACATTGTGAATCACTGAAGGGACCACAGATTGTACCAGGAGTTGACATCCGCATTTCTTTAGCCAACATCCTGATTAGAGTGTTGTTAAAGAGATTTTCTCTTGTCTCAGAGTTTTCACTTTTGCAGAAAGATCTTATCTTGCTCCTTCCAAGGTGCCAGCCATAGGTACTCATCACACACTAAATAAAGAGTATCGATGCCTATAGTAAGTTTTCTAAATACTTCTTGGTGCTGGTTGTGATTGGCATTTGGAATTGTATATATTTATGCTCTCCTGGATATCAAGTTATTAGCAAATACCACCTGGGAATAATGCACCATGGGGGTATTTTCTGAAAACAAACTCACATACACATGAATTCCAAGGCTATCAGATAAATGTGCTTGGGCAAAACCAATGAGACCTAATGACCCAGGGATGTCCCTCTTTAAGTCTATGATTAAATAATGAGACTAAGACTCATATTTCCATCTAAGCCCACATTATATTGGGGATTAGAGTGAATGAACCTTAACTTCTGCCACATATTGTCCTGTGTAGGGACAAATGTATTTGTCCTGGATGTAAATAAACTTTAGGGTTTTGATATGCCATGTAGTGTAAAGACACAAAAAATAATTGAATTTTAAGGTAACTACCAGGGTAGTCAACAGTGCCTAGGGAGTTTTCTCACCAGCCAAAATTAGTTTTCTTTTTCTAATTTTTTTTCCTGTTTTTTAAATTTATTTTTGAGAGACAGAGACAGCACAAGCAGGGGAGGGTCAGAAAGAGAGGGAAACACAGAATCTGAAACAGGCTCCAGGCTCTGAGCTAGCTCTTAGCACAGAGCTGACGCAGGGCTCGAACCCACAAACCGTAAGATCATGACCTGAGCTGAAGCCAGACGCTTAATCGACTGAGTCACCCAGGCGCCCCCAAAATTATTTTTCTTTATGGAGAAATATGCTTGAAACATTTTGTTTCATTCCTTAAGAGGAATTTCCCCTATTTGAGATTCTTAATATATTCTAATGTAATACACACACACATATATATATATAAAATCTATATCTAGATAGATAGATTTTTATCACTGGAGTGGTTTGTAGAAGGGACAAAAAGCTGGTTGCATTTGGGTTCATCCATATACAAATATAGTATTTGGCTGGGGAGGGAAGGAACTTTGTTTTCCACACAGTTCAGGTTTTCTAGTTGTCCTGACATGGCTTGCCATCTAGAGTGCCCATAAACCGTAGTGACACATCAAAATGAGTGCCCTCCCCCCCCGTGGGACAAGTCAGATGAGGACTGGGCAAAGTATCAGGACAGGACACTTTCTGTTGGAAAGCCAACGAGGTAACTTGCTGGTTGCAATCTTGTCAGCGAAATGCCAACAAGAAAGACAAGTTAAAAAACAAAACAAAACAAAGAAACATTAAAAAACAAACAAAAAACTCTCAACCAGGCAATGTGCCTTGCTCATTCCAGCGGAAACTGAGTGAGGGGCTGTGGCTTTGATTGCACGCCTATGTAGCCCCTAAACCACAGGCAGCACAGCCTCTCTGTTGGGTGTGCACCCGTGAGAGCTGGAGGTTTTCAGCCGCTGATGCTGCTACTCTGCACCACTCAAGGTGAACTCCTCTCTCCCATGTCCTCCTGAGCTCCCACTCACCACATTAGCACCGGCTCTCTTTTCCTCCAAACCCAAGGCACCTGATCAAGTCCCCAGAATAGAAGTATTTCCTGTCTCCCTCCCAAGCCATATCCTCTCAACTCTGATTTTAAGCATGTGAATCTTACCCAGACCCCTGTTTAAGGCTTTCAAAACTCAAAAGCTAAGAGCTAATTCTATTTTTCTTTAAATTTCTCGCATGTCATCCCATTTTTGATGTTATACAATGAATGCCTCCCTAGCTAAATGGAGGAGGAGTCAGAGGAAACATTAGGACTAAAAGTCACATCATAAACTTCAAAAATATTATCTTATGATAGCTTGGACATGCACAAAGAGGAAAAAGGGATATAATCTCAGAGCAGTGTTATTTTAAGATTCTAGAGACAAATAGAGATCAACTGGTTTAATCCTTCCACCTATCGGGGGGGATAACCAAGATCCAGAGGTAACAAGTGACTTGCTCAATGTGACAGTTTAGATTATTGGGAAATATTCATCTTCTTACCAACTTAGTTTAGAGAACATAATATACACTTCAATGTTAGCCACATACATGTTTTAATTCACATTGGAAAGGGATTTTTAAATTAGAGTATGAAATTAGTAGCTTGTGTCATTTACCAGCATGTGTGATCTTTGATAACGACATAACTATTAAACACCTCCATGGGTCCTCTGTAAGTCAGGATAATATTATACTTGGTAGACTTGTCATAATCAAACTGTGAAGTACCTAAATATTTGGCACATATTAGGTTCTAAATAATTCATAGCTTTGATCGGTAAATATCTTATTTATTTATTTCTGAATAGGTAGTTTCCTAAGGTTTTTTTTTTTTTTTTTTTAGAGAGAGAGAGAGAGATAGAGAGAGCATGTACCATGGAGGGTGGGGAGCGGAGGGAGAAGGAGAGAGGGCCTCCTATGAAGGCTTCAGGCCTAGTGCAAAGCCTGATGCGGAGCTCGATCTCACAACAATGAGATCAGGACCTGAGGTGAAATCAACTGTCAGATGCTTAACTGACTGAGCCACCTAGGTGCCTCTTTAAATATCATATTTATAGTTGTAGCTTATCAGATGAATATGTAGATGAAAGATTCTAGTTATATGTTTAAGTAAATAATAATATGATATTTTGAAGGCTAGAATATCCTTTAACCCAAAGTATTCTTTTATTATTATTTTTTTATTATAAGAGAGAGGCAGAGAGAGAGAGAGAGAAAGGGAATCCCAAGCAAGCTCTGGGTGGTCAGCACAGAGTCTGATGTGGGTCTAACACTTTAAACTGTGAGATCATGACCTGAAGTGAAATCAAGAGTCAGACACTTACCTGAGTGAGCCACCCAGGCACCTTTATCCCAAAGCACTCGTGAACCTCTATTATTCACTTCCAAAATATGCCTTAAGCTAGCAACACTGAAACATTTACAAATAGAATTTTCTGACTTTTAGTTAAGATAATTCAACCAATCAAAATATCTGTCAGAGAAACGTAGTAGGATAGGAAAGATAGATAAAATGTTAAAATGTCTAGTATCTTTTTTTTTTTTTCTAGTACAGGAAAACTGAACCTTCCAGAGAGGAAATGACTTTTCCAAGGTAGCAGATCAAGGCTTGTAGAGCAAGGCTTAGAAGCTCAAAATCTAAATTCATTTAAATTGAGTCACAGTATCCTCTCTGTCCCATCTGTAAGTTAAGAGCTGAGAGACATAAGCCTCAAACTTAGAAGGAATCCAAACTCTTCATCTGCCTTCATGCTACACCTGATGTACTATAATCATTACCACGGTCAGATGTACTATAAATTGCCTTATATAACTCTTTATACTCACTCCATACCAACAAAACATAAATTACAAGATCTGATTCCCCCAAACTTCTTATCAGTAGATTTCTTGTTTTTATCAACTATCTTTTTCTTATCTCCAATGCCTTCTGAAACTATCCAATGCCTTCTAAAATTATTGACGTGTTCTTTTCAAATCTTTTTAAAGCCACTCTTTTTTGCTTTCTTTAAATTTCCACAATTCTTTGTCATTTGTTCATTTTTACTTGTCCAGATCTTCAAGCAAGGGGAAAAACAAAGCAAAACAAAATAAAACAACTGGTTTCTTTACCAGTTTCAACCTATTCCTACAATAAAGTAGAAAGACTAATTTCTCATGGCTTTCTTTCCTTAACCAGGTTAAAGAAGACAAAAATAAACAAACGCAGGAGTGATTCAGGAATAACAAAGAAACTTTAGCTAAACAATTCCAATCACAAAGACACAAAAAAATGCTTATTAAGTACACAGGATAATGGAAGGACAGTGAGAACTGCCTTTATCGTAGACACACCTGAAACAGGTTCCCAACCCAGTCATATTCAACTTAGTAAAAAGATGCTGATGTGAGACCGTTTTTGTAAAGATTTTTCTTTAATTGGACCTCACCCATTTATAATCCATTGTAAACAGATGTAAAGACAAAGCACAACATTCTCAGCTTCAGTAGCTGGTAAACTTACAGTACAAGTATCAGTAAAAATGCCAACAGTGAAACTCAGGAACAGGTTCAAACACCATAGCTCAGCTCCTGAGAAAATAAGAGTTGTATCCCCATGGTTTTAAGCAAACCATGGGGTGCCTGGGTGGCTCTGTCAGTTAAGTGTCATACTCTTGATCTCCACTCAGGTCATGATCTCGTGGTTCATGAGTTTCAGCTCATGGTTCATGAGATAAAGCTCCGCGTCAGGTTCTATGTTGACAGTGTGGAGCCTGCACGAAATTCCCTTTCCCTTCTTCTTCCTTCTTCCTTCTTTCCTTCCTTCTTTCCTCCTTCTTTCCTTCCTTCCTTCCTTCCTCCTCCTCTGCCTCCTCCTTCTCTCTGTCTCTCTCCCCTTACCACACTTGTGTTCTTTCTCTCTCAAAATAAATGTCTTTTATAAATATTTTATAAATAAGAAAATTCTTTCATCAGCATTTTGTGGCATGACACTACAGAAGAGAATGTACAGGGCAGGGAGGAATCTGTTTGTCTAATTATTTTCCAGTTTGCATCTTCTAATTTTTCAGAATACATTTTTTGTTGCATGGATTTGGTCTCTGCATCTTCTACTCTTAAACTAAAATTGAAACAATAATGTTTACCTCACCTGTCATTTGGTGTAAATTTTGAAGAAAAAGCAAGAGAATTTCTTAAAGGTAGTAATGGCAAGAGAGAGGTATCAGGAATAACTTCAAGGTGTTTGTCCTGAAGGTCTGGAGGGATGGTGCTGTCATAAGCTGAATCAGAGAAGCCTATGGAGGAAGCAGGTCTGAAACTGATTATCCTCCAACACACAGTGCCCTGCTAACTAAGCACATATATCAGAATTCAAAGGAGTCAGAATTCTCTCCAATCCATCATTTAGCCCAGGCCTAGAACATGTGGACATGCTTTATTGGATTCTTTGCCAATATATCTCTATGTATGGCCACTCAAGAGATCTCACTATGAAATGAGTCTCCTTCTAAGAAAGTTATTTATCTCCCAGTACGATTACCTGCAGAAACGTGGGTCATGGTTATCTAAGTGATAGGCTCCATTTCATAGGATATTTATGCATCCTGATTATTTTATTATTTAATGTATTTTTATTGATGGAAAATAAACCCTTTTGATACATACTAGAAATTATACCCAGAATACTATATTTTTCAATTCTATAGACTTTTACACCTAATAAGAAGACGCATTTTCAGGTGGAATGGAGGACATAGTGACTGAAAGATCAAGATCAAAGTAGTTTTAACATGATATTTTCTGTAAATAATTGTAAGAAAGCACGACTTTTTTCTGGCTGGCAGATTCCCTTCCTTAGGAACTGTAGGGTGCTAAATTACTTATCTTTCTTATTAGGAAGTCAATGGATATCTAAAATGTATAAAGAAATAGGAATTGCTATCTTTTATTTAGAATTACAAAGGTATATAGCAAAACAATACAAAATGAATATCTATAACTCTGAGTCAATGCTAAGAGGAAGTATATAATTTTCATAGGAGGGAGTCATTAAATATTATGTCAGTTGGAGACTGAGCAGAAAACAGATGGCACACTATTGTTGAAGAGAATTTAATGAAAACCAACTGACAAAGCTATGGACCATGTTTAGGTGAAACACTGAGAGATGATAAAGTACCTGGATTCTACCAAGAGTCAGGAGGAAGAAGTAATTATTACCTGGAATGATCTATAGTTGTAGAGGAAGGTCACTTATAGCAGCTGTGGCTGAAAGGAGATATAGCCACAGATAGGGGCTATTGCCCACCCATGGCCCAACAGAAAGGTAGCCAGCAGGACATATGTCCTTCCTTTTATCTCCTTATGATGCCTCCATTGGGCAAACCTATTTGGAAGACACAGGGCATGAGAGTCTAGACACTAATATCTAAGGTCAGCTTCATAGGTCACAGTGCAGGGCAAAGAATGGTAAGGAATGGACGTGGAGAAGCACAGAGAATTTCAGCACAGATATTCTGTTTAAAATGGGAAGCTTAAACATACTTAAGCCTGGGAAAACACATAGATGACTATAGAAAAACATCATTAGTAGTACAAATTTTATCTTTTAAAGGTATATACTAAGAAAGATTGCAGTAAAGAAATATGTAAATCCCTGAATTTCACTTCAGTTACACTTTATTTTTTTTAATGTTTTATTTATTTTTGAGAGAGAGAGAGAGAGAGAGAGAGAGGGAGCGAGCGCGAGCGCGAGCACGAGCACATGATCAGGGGAGGGTCAGAGAGAGAGGGAGGCACAGAATCAGAAGACAGCCTCCAGGCTCTGAGTTCATTGTCAGCACAGAGCCCGATGCAGGGCTCAAACCCACAAACTGTGAGATCATGACCTGAGCTGAAGCCAGACACTTAACCGACGAGGCCACCCAAGAGCCCCTTAGTTACACTTTAAATACCTTAGATTTAACTTCCATTGTGTTCAAGTAGTATTATATTTAGTACTTTTTATAAGAAATTATAGTGTAATATTATTAAAATATCTTCTATCATTCTGCCCCCCTATGTATCTCTTTGTTTTGATTATCTCTATATTTATCACACCTTCCTACCTATCTATCTTGTGTTCCAGAGAGGTTGATAATGGGATAGGGGTTAAGATCAATTACTAGAAGATATCACTAGGAGATTCTGTGAGATAAACAGCAGGTCTCAAAACATACATTGAAGAAACTTCAGAAAGAAGTCACAGCCACAGAACTGCTCAAAACAGATCTGAACAACATAACTGAACAAGAATTTAGAACGATTTTCATAAAATTAATCGCTGGGATTGAAAAAAGCATAGAAGCTGTCAGAGAAGACATTGATACAAAGATTAGAAACCTTCAAAATCGCCGTGATGAGTTAAATAAGGCTATAAATGAGGTGAATAATAAGATGGAGGCTGCTAATGCATGAATTAAAGAAGCAGAGAGGAGAATAGGTGAGTTAGAAAACACAGTTACAGCAAAAGAAGAAGCCAAGAAAAAGAGAGAGAAATTGATATAGGAGCATGAAAGGAGAATTAGAGACCTGAGTGATACAATCAAAAAGAACAATATCCATATCACAGGAGTTCCTGAAGAGGAAGAAAGAGATAAAGGTCCTGAATGGGTGCTGGATCAAATTATACACGAAAATTTTCCCAATCTAGGGAAAGAGAAAAAAAATGAAATTCAAGAGACACACCGAACTCCCCTAAGACGTAACATACACTGACCTTCAGCACAACATATCATAGTGAAACTGGCAAAATATAAAGATAAAGAGAGAATTCTGAAAGCAGCTAGGGATAAAAGGGCCTTAACATACAAAGGGAAACCTATCAGAGTGGTTACAGACCTATCTACTGAAACTTGGCAGGCCAGAAAGGAATGGCAGGAAATCTCCAATGTGATGAACAGGAAAAATATGCAGCCAAAAAATTTTATCCAGCAAGCCTGGCATTCAAAAAGAAGGAGAGATAAAGGTTTTCCCAAATAAACAAAAGCTGAGAGAATTCATCACCACCAAACCAGCCCTACAAGAAATCCTAAGAGGGACTCTATGAGGGAAATGTAGCAAAGAATATAAGGTACCAGAGACATCACTACAAACATGCACTCTACAGGGAACACAATGGATCTAAACCCAGATTTTTCATTAATAACACTGAATATAAATGGGCTGAATGCTCCAGTCAAATGACACAGGGTAGCAGAATGGATCGAAAACCAAAATCCATCTATTTGCTATCTACAAGAGACTCACTTTAGACGTGAAGACACCTCCAGATTTAAAGTAAGGGGATGGAGAAACATCTATACGACTGGATGCCAAAAGAAAGCCAGAGTAGCCATACTTATAACAGACAAACTGGACTTTAAAGTAAAGGCAGTACCAAAAGATGAAGAAGGACTTATATAATAATTACAGGGCCTCTCCATCAGAAAGAGCTAACAATTATAAGCATCTATGTGCCAAATTAAGGAGCACCCAAATACATAAAACAATTAATCACAGACAGAAGCAATCTTATTGATAGGAATGTCCTAATTGCAGGGAACTTTAATACTCCACTGACAGCAATGGATAGATCAACCAGACAGAAAATCACTAAAGAAACAATGGACCTGAACGACACATTGGAACAGATGGAATTGATAGATATATTTAGAACTCTGCATCCTGAAGTTAGGAAATTCACCTTCTCTTTGAGTGCACATGGCACATTCTCCAAGATAGATCACATACTGGGGCATAAAGCAGTCCTCCATAAGTATAAATGAATAGATATCATACCATGCACACTTTCAGATCACAATACTATGAAACTTGAAATTAACCACAGGAAAAAGTCTGGAAAACCTCCAAAAATGTGGAGGTTAAAAACCACCCTACTAAAGAATGATTGGGCTAATCAGGCAATTAGAGAAGAAATTAAAAAATATATGGAAACAAATGAAAACGAAAATACAACAATCCAAAATCTCTGGGACGCAGCAAAGGCAGTCCCAAGAGGAAAGTATATTGAAATCCAGGCCTATTTTAACAAACAAGAAAAAGCACCAATACAAACTCTAACAGAGCACCTAATGGAACTAGACACGGAGCAGCAAGAACACCCCAAATCGAGCAGAAGAAAAGAAATAATAAAGATCAGGGCAGAAATAAACAATATAGAATCCAAAAAAATGGTTGAGCATATCAATGAAACCAAGAGTTGGTTCTTTGAAAAAAATAAACAAAATTGATAAACCTCTAGCCAGGCTCCCTAGAAAGAAAAGAGAGAGCCCCCAGATAGACAAAATCATGAATGAAAATGGATCTATTACAACCAATCCCTTAGAAATACAAGCAATCATCAGAGATTACTATGAAAAATTATATGCCAACAAACTGGACAACACCGAAGAAATGGACAAATTCCTAAATGCACATGCGCTACCAAAATTAAAATGGGAAGAGATAGAAAGCACGAATAGACCAATAACCAGTGAAGAAATTGACACCATTATCAAAAACTTCCCACTGAATAAGAGCCCAGGGCCAGATGGATTCCCAGGGGAATTATATCAGACACTTAAAGCAGACCTAATACCCATTCTTCTCAAATTATTCCAAAAAAAAGAAATAGAAGGAAAACTTCCAAACTCATTCTATGAAGCCAGCATCACCTTGATACCCAAACCATACAGAGACCCAGCAAAAAAAGAAAACTACAGACCAATATCCTTAATGAATACAGATGCAAAAATACTCAACAAGATACTAGCAAATCGAATTCAACAACATATAAAAATTATCCATCATGATCAAGTGGGATTCATTCCTGGGTTACAGGGCTGGTTCAATATTTGCAAATCCATTAATGTGATACATCACATTAACAAAGAAAAGATAAAAACCATATGATCCTGTCAATAGATGTAGAAAAAAAAACATTTGACAAAATACAGCACCCTTTCTTAATAAAAACCCTTGAAAAAGTTGGAATAGAAGGAAATTACCTAAACATTATAAAAGCAAGTTTATGAAAAGCCCACAGCTAATATCATCCTCAATGGAGAAAAACTGACAGCTTTCCCCCTGAGATCAGGAACACAACAGGAGGTCCACTCTCACCACTGTTGTTTAACATAGAGCTGGAAGTCCTAGCATCAGCAATCAGACAACAAAAGGAAATAAAAGGCATCAGAATCAGCAAAGAGAAAGTCAAACTTTTCCTTTTCACAGATGACATGATACTCTACATGGAAAACCCAATTGATTCCACCAGAAAACTTCTAGAACTGATCCATGAATTCAGTAAAGTTGCAAGTTACAAAATCAATGTACAGAAATCAGTTGCATTCCTATACACCAATAATGAATCAGTGGAAAGAGAAATCAAGAAACTGATTCCATTCACAATTGCACAAAAAAACCATAAAATACCTAAGATGTAAAAGACCTATATGATGAAAACTATAGAAAACTTATGAAACAAATTGAAGAAGACACCAAGAAATGGAAAAACATTCCCTGTTCATGGATCGGAAGAATAAACATTGTGAAAATGTCATTACTACCGAAAGTAATCTACACATTCAATGCAATCCCCATCAAAGTTGCACCAGCATTCTTCTCAAAGCTAGAACAAACTATCCTCAAATTTATATGGGACCACAAAAGACCCCGAATAGCCAAAGTTATATTGAAGAAGAAAACCAAAACAGGAGGCATCACAATCCCAGACTTTAGCTTCTACTACAAAGCTGTCATCATCAAGACAGTATGGTATTGGCACAAAAACAGACACATAGACCAATGGAATAGAATAGAGAACCCAGAACTGGGCCCACAAATGTACGGCCAATTAATTTTTGACAAAGCAGGAAAGAGTATCTGATGGAAAAAAGACTGCCTCTTTAGCAGGTGGTCCTGGGAGAACTGGACAGCAACATGCAGAAGAATGAAATTAGACCACTTTCTTACACCATACACAAAAATAAACTCAAAATGGATGAAGGACCTGAATGTGAGACAGGAAACCATCGCAACCCTCAAGGAGAAAGTAGGAAACAACCTCCTTGACTTCAACTGCAGCAATTTCCTACTCGACACATGCCCAAAGGCAAGGGAAATGAAAGCAAAAATGAACTATTGGGACCTCATCAAGATAAAAAGCTTCTGTACTGCAAAGGAAACAATCAAGAAAACTAGTAGGCAACCAAAAAAATGGGAAAAGATAGCTGTAAATGACATATCAGATAAAGGGCTAATATCCAAAATCTATAAGGAATTCATCAAATTCCACACGCAAAAAACAAATAACCCAGTGAAGAAATGCACAGAAGACATAAACAGACACTTCTCCAAATAGGACATCCAGATGGCCTACAGGCACATGAAACGATGCTCAACATCACTCATCATCAGGGAAACACAAATCAAAACCACACTGAGATACCACCTCACGCCAGTCAGAGTGGCTAAAATGAACAAATCAAGAGACTATAGATGCTGGCGAGGGTGTGGAGAGACGGGCACCTTCCTACATTGTTGGTGGGAATGTAAACTGGTGCAGCCGCTCTGGAAAACAGTGTGGAGGTTCCTCAAAAAACTATCCATAGAACTCCCCTACGACCCAGCAATAGCACTGTTAGGGATTTACCCAAGGGATACAGGAGTGCTGATGCATAGGGGCACATGTACCCCAATGTTCATAGCAGCACTGTTAACAATAGCCAAAACATGGAAAGAGCCTAAGTGTCCATCACCTGATGAATGGATCAAGAATATGTGATTTATATATCC